>NC_056728.1:857737451-857796710 GCF_019279795.1 Protopterus annectens
AATACATTGAGTGACCAAGTTTTCTTGTGGGTTTTGAGATGATCAAGAAATTTTTGTCTTCTGATCATAGGGATCAATTTGGTGTAAAAGGTGCGACTAGATTGGCTAGTGCAGGGCAGGCAGTAGCCTTGAAAATAAGGTTGTGCAAGGTGGATAGCTGAATAAAGGCAAGTTGGTTGGGTAGTTCAAGCCAGTTTAATTCTAGGAGTGGTTTACAGTGGTGTGAGAGATATTTAGAGTTTGTGGCATACTTTGCAACTTTGTTGTAGCACTGTTCCAACTTGCATATGGCAGAATTTTGTAAGTTAGTTAAGATAGGGACACCATACAGAAGAGAGGGATGTTAGAAATGTTTTTGCAAGATTAGTTTTGGTTGCTGCAGTAAAGTTTTTCTGAGTCCCAGTTTTTGATGAGTTTTCTTTATATTTTGCTGTATATTGGGGTCGAACGTTTGTCAACACCTAGAAGTTTGATTTCCTACACTATTTTCTTTGGCAGTGTCGTCGTGCAAGGATGTTGAAAAGATCATTACCAAGGAGAAGGTGTTTTGGGGATGAAACTAGTTTTGTCTTCTTTGGATTGAGAAAGAGTTGGGCATTTTTTAGCCAGGATTCAACTGCTGTAAAGGACTGTTGAGTTTTTGAGAGTAGTTCTGGTAGTGATTGAGAAGTGCAGATTATGGTGGAATCATCAGCATATTGAATGAGGGTCCAAGGGGTGAGAGGCAGTGTGAAGGTTGTTTGTGAAAATATTGGAGTAGGAGTCTTAGGATGGAGCCTGGGGGACTCCAGTAGGGTTGTGGAGAGAGAGTGAGAGTTTGTCAGACCATTTCACTGCTTTACAATCCTTGAGGTAACTCTGAAACCATTTTACTGTGTTATGTGAACAGCCTAAGTTACAGTGTGCCCAAAAATAATGGGTGAAAGACTGTGTCAAAGGCCTTAGAGCGATCAAGGAATACTGAGGCTGTGTAGCATCCTGCATCTCTGGACTTGTTCATGGTGTCTGTAAATGATAATAGGGCTGTAGCTAGGTCGGAAGCCATGTTGGGTTTTGGTTAAAAGATTGTTTTGGAATAGATATTGCATTACCTGCTGATGGATACCTCTCGAGAATTTTGGATATGGGTGACAAAATGGATATAGGACAGAAATTGGATGGATCAAAAGAGTTGACTCCTTTGTGGATGGGGGTGATGAGATTTTTTCCAGATGGTAGGTACTTCTGATTCGGATAAAGACCTATTTATAAGGATACTGATTGGGTAGGCAACTGAGTTAGCAGCCAGTTTGAGGTAGTATGGGGGAAATTCATCTGAAGTAGACCAGGGTTTTAGTTTTTGTAGCAATTTCTTAATGGTGTCCGTGTGTATGGGCTGAAATGAAAAATGGGGTTTGTATGACATTTTGTTGAGTAATGGGGGTTAGTGATGACATAGAAGTAGTTGATGGCCTGGGGTCGTCTTAATTGGTTGAAGGGTGGGGGGGGGGGGTTCCAGCATTAGTGGTGTTAGTAGGTCTGAAATTTATTTTATGTGGTGCTTGTTCGGCTATTTGTAATGGAGAGCTATCAGGTGATGGGGTGTGCTCTCCATTTCTTCCAGGGTTAAGTAGAGAAGATATGGAGTGCCAACATTTACTGGGTTTGATTTTATGCTGGAGTTGAAGCTGGGAATAATATGACTCGTCTGTTGATTAGTTTTGTCATTTTGTTACGTAGTGTTTTGAAATTAACATGGTTTTGTTCACTTTTGTTTCCAGGTTGACCAGGCTAGGTCCCTTTGCTTCATCAGGTGTCTACATTCCTTAGAGAGCCATGGTGCTGAGTTTTTTTATTTTTTTCATACGAGTGGGAACTAGTGTATTAAGTATGTGAAGGAAGGTGGTGGTAAAGTATAGTACAGCAACATTAAGTGGTAGTTGTTTAAGGGGTGTCCAGTCTATTTCCTGTAGGAGATTGTTGAATTTATGCTGACAAAAATTAATTGTACAAGAGTGTGTACTCTTGGTTGGGAGTTTGTCCTAAGGGCGTAAGCTGGTAGATTACTCTGGGAGCTAGACAGTGTTCTAATTGACAGTGTGGGATACTAGGATCCAGTCTATGGTGGATTGGCAGGCAAGATCTTTGCTGTATCTTGTTGGAGCATTGATAAGCTGAGAAAAAACATACAGATTTATACTATTTCTGGGGGAGTTGGAAGCTATGGTTTGCCAATCTATATTTACATCTCCTAAGATTGTTTTAAGGTTTGTTTGGGATATCCAGGATAAATTATTTTCCAGCACTGGTATATTGTTACCTGGTGGGATATATGTATTACTATTATGCAAATTAGTTTTGATATATTAAGGTTCAAAATGAGATTAGTACCTCAGCATTGGAAAAGATGGGTATATTACTGATAGAGGGTGTGATGAGTGTAGAGGGATATAGAAATGTTATCCCCCCCCCCCCCCCCCCCCAATTTTTTTTTTTTTTTTTTTTAGATCTGTTTGGCAGTATTATTTGAGTCTTTTACATTGGGATGTAGCCATGTTTCAGTAAGGGCTAGTGTGGCAGGTTTAGCTTGATCAATCCAGGCATGCATTGGGGACATTTTATTACATATACTTCTAAGGTCAAGTGCAAGTATGTTTGTTTTTGGTGTTACCCTTGTGGTTAGGATTTAGAGGGTGGGCCAGGGTTAGGATGTATGTCTCCACCTTTCAGTAGCTAGGTAATGAGGGATGTGTACCATGGGAAGTGTTTTTTATTCCTAGGTGAGAGTACTGGTGTCAAGTGTGGTTTCATGGGAGGTGAGAAGGCCAGTTTGTGGCTTGAGTAGAATGGTAGGGTATAGGAGAAAGGCTGGGAGGAGATGAGAAGCTGTGTTTATTGGGGAGAGGGTTAGAAGAGATTGTGTATTGGTGTGTGGGGTATGCAAAGATATAACTGTAGTGAGGTTGAGAATTGAGTAAAGAGGCTAGGCAAGTTAGGAAGAGCATGTCAGCCGATAGTGGGTTTAAAAATAGTAAAAGTGGAATTTGTTTGAATTTAGTACAGGTGTAAATAAAAGATTGTGATGTGTGCAGCTGAAGGCAAGGTTGGAATGTTTTGACTTCAGAGTGGGCTTTGATAATGTGGTTGGGTGTTTTACCGTAGTTTTTGATAAGGATGGGTGGGGTTGATGTGATTGGTCAGTGGTAAAATTATGGTGCAGTGTTAGTTTGTGTGTATAGTAGGAGTGGGTGGCAAGCCTGGAGTTTAAAATAGTTTGAGGTGGTGATTGTATTGTGATGGTAAGATGCAAAAATGTATAGTAGTGGGCATGTCACTTCAAGGGGTTGGATGTAAGGGAGAGCAGGTAAGTTTGGCTAAATAAAAGAAAGTAAGTTGCGCATGAAATGTGGGTGTGGACAAGGTTGGGTTATATGTAATTGGCTCATAGGAATGAGGGGGAGTTTGCTTAAGATAAGTGTAGAGGTGCTGGGGAGGGTGGGATATGGGGGAAGGGCAGGGGAGCAGAGTGAGCGGAGCGGGAAGAACCCCCCCAGATTGTTTACCACCATAAACAATCAGTGAGGTAGGATGTTCATAGATACAAAAGACAAGTTGTCTGAACTCTAAATATTTGTCTAGTCACAGCATCTCATTTTATATTTATGGGCTGTTCAGTGTCTTTCCTGGGATATGTTACACTGATAAGAGTGAAATATGCTGAAGTGTTAATGTAGCTTCACCTTTAGCAGTAAAAAGGCCTACGAGTGTGCGTGAATGAGTAGGGGGTGGGATATCCTTCCAGCAGATTCAACACTACAAAACAATGTAAACTAGACTTAAGTTATTTGCATATTGCCTTACATAGATTTAACTTGATTTGTTGTGTGTGTACTTGCCAACTGCAGGTGAAATTCAGCTGTGCAAGTTCGTTAGTGCGATACGATAAGTTTGGCTGCTGCAGAATGAATGTGCTTGTTTCATTGGGAGAGAGAGGACAAGTTAAGGATTTCTTGATGGTTGAACTAGTTAGATACAGTACTATTTGTCTATACTCATCACATTAAGTAATGTTTGGCATACAAGAGTAGTGCACTATATTTCACAGTTTTGTATTTCAGCCTTCTAACCTTTAAACGGGACAATAAGCATACAGGAGATTTGTAGACATGCAACTTTGTGATTACTAAAAACAAAAATGGTGGCTTCCACAGTATAGAAGGACATAAAGAAAAATGCACTAAAGAGATGTTTGCATGCGAGTGTGGGGTTACTGAGATGTAGGTTTACAGATGCAAGTTCCCACTCTTTGCTACACAGCATACAATCTGTAAATCTGATATTTAAACACTTGGAAAAGGCAACCAGCTAGAGAGTAACATATATAAAAATAAAAAAGGAAGCAACTCTAGAGAATGACAAAACTCTTCACAAACCATCACCTACATTATGTAATTATATTCATCCAGGCTGGTCTTGCAAATGGTCCATTGAGATTAGTGCACTACCCCAGTAAGCAAACAAAGTAATGGTTAGTCACCCATATTTCATTTTCCACAGGGACAAGTGTTTTTGAGAACTAACCCTTTTATGCCTAGATCCTTTCAGTTGGCTTTAAGCCAAATGACCCACATCCTCATTTTCTTTCCTGAACTCCAAAATGAGGAGGAGAGGCTACTCCATAACGTGGTATATCCGCAGACAATTCTGGTACTATCTTGACAGAATTTAAATCCCAGTAAGAAGGGCAACCTGTGTCAAAACAGACTCTTACCTTTTTCTTCTCACCACAACTAAACTACTTGGGCAGTGTTAAGTCCTCCTGTACCAAGGCCTTGGCTTAATGTATGGCTTTAGACAAGGCTGGATTCTAGAATCAGTTTAGAAACTGCAACTTGGGCCTCAATATTTTTACAAAGCAGTACTGGCTTGATTCCTTCTCTAGGTCTTAATTGTGCTTTGCTAGGACCATTCTCCAGGAGCTCCTGGATTTTTCTTCCACCTCCTGCATGTAGTAAGCTATGGTCATCTGCCTGGATAGCTAATTACTGTAACAGTTCTGGAAGTAAACTTACCATAACCGTTTATATTTGAATGATCACTGATGCAGTAGCTGCTCCCTCCCTTTGCCACCTGTAAGCCTTAGTGCCCAAACTTGTCTTAGTCAGCTTAATCTGTATGCCAGTTTGGGCTCATCTGAGGTGCCCTGAAGCTTTGGAAACAGACCGGCCATTATATCCTTGGCAAGTTAAGACTACTGCAGCAATGATCATTTGAACATCTACTGTTATGGAAAGTTACAAAGCTGTAGTTTTATGATCCCGTTTTACCCTAAGGACTTAACATGGTCTACTTTTTTAACCTTCTTAGTATACCCTCATTTACTGAATTTCTTATGCAACACCGAAATGAATCTTTCTACTTTCTCTCCTGTAACGTGCTCTTATCTGATTTTTAGCTACGTGTTGTGTGCGGATGCATACTTAGTCCAACAAGATATTACTAGTTAGGATTTTATAGTTAATAACTATACTCTGCTTTATCACTTACCCTGTTAACGGACAGATATATAAACTCTTAAAATTAGTAAAATCCAAGAAGTACATGTACACTAACTCAAATCAATTTGTAAATCTATTTTTTCATAGAAGACTAAATCTACTGTAATCTTTAACAGCTAATTACAAAGGACTTGCGTAGAAACGCTCCTCCCAATATGCCATAACTCAGTTGGCATAATTTGTGGCTGTAGTAGCCCTTACCACCACTCCTTTTCTGTGATGGTATATTTTGTTTTGAAATTTAAAAAAAAAAGTTGATGCTAAACACTTCATTAAGTTATTCACCAAAAAAAGTTTTCCCCATGGTGTAACTTTTGCCCTGTGTCAACAAATTACTAACCCGTTCAAATTCCAAAATGTGTGGAATAAGTATAATTTAACATCAATTGTCACTAACCGATCTGCATTTTATTTACAAAATAGTTGTGGTATTGGTGAAGGGTGAGCTTAACTCTTTCAACCAATACTTTTTCCTGAAAAAAAAAAAACTTTCAAGTTACCATTCTAGCTTGCTGAAGTAGGTCTTAATTGTGGGGTTTCTTCATTTTCATGAATTTTTGGAATACTAAATATTTTTTCTAACTATAGGTAGAGTAATGTAAAAGGGTTCCTACATTTTCTGACATGACACCATCTGGTAACTTAAAAAAAATATCCATGTATCAACCTGCATATTCCACTTATTCCACTCTCAATACTGACTATACCTTATGTCGTTAATAAAAGGGCTGAAAATCTAGTTGAATCTGGGAACCGAGAACATACAGACATCAAGAAAGGCGAGTACCATCAAATGCAGGACTTGTAGTTCATATGTTTTTATTTCTGAAGCACAGTTTTATTGTACATCAACTAAGACACATTCTACAACTTCTGTTTTATGTAACTGCAAATATTTGGTCTATTGGACAAGTGTTTCATGTGAAAGTTTCTACGTAGGGAAAACCAGTATGAAGCTCAGACAAAGAATATATGAGCATGTGTGCTCCGATTAAAAAAAAAAAAAAAAAAAATGCATCCATTATTTAAAAATACTTTCCCTGATTTCAAGTTTGTTCTTATAAAGGATGATTATGTAGGTAGGAGGGGATAAGTTGTAATGTAGAGATCTGGATTACCAGGTCAAGCTGCATGCTGACACTGCAGCACATAGACTTGTTTCAAGAGTCTGTCACTGAAGATGCTGGCTTTGAAGGGGGAAGGTCCCCAAGATCACCCAACGATGTCTCATTTGGAGACTATCTGGAATTCATAAAGCAAAGGGGTGGTTGGTCTCCACACAACCTTTCCCAAGAGGAGTCTATTCCTGGAGGCTTTTAGTGCTGGCCTACCTCCTGGGTGACTCCACCCACTGACTGATCTCTGCCCATTGATTTGTGATCTCGGTGGAAGGAGCCTGATAATGTTGAGCTAATACCCAAGAGACCAGACAAGATCCTGGCACCACCTAAGGAGAGAATTCACCGGAGGAAAAGGAGTACCAGTTGATGCCATGGTCATAATGGTAGCCATCAAAAAGAAACTATCAGAACAAAGTTCTTCTGTCCATTTTCTAACAGGAAGTCTAGGGCATTGGACAGAGTTGGGAATCGTGTTTATGCCTCTGTGACCTTTGCCCTTTGATTGTTGAACTTTCTGGCACACTTCACAAGACTCCAGAAGAATTTGATTAAATAACTTGCCAAATTCTTCTCTGGAACCATATAGTCTGAGACTGAGCTCTGTTGCCTCACAGTTGGCTACTCTTCAGTCCATTTCCAATTCGTCTGAGGCTTCTCTCTCATGCAGCAGAAGGCACCTTGTAGTGGTGGCCTCGGGTATTTCCATCAGGAGGTATGCTTGGATGTGCCTATGTGACTATGGAACCCTTCAGAGCTTCCTACGTCAATGCTCATTTTGACAGAAGTTTCCTATTTGGCCCCAAGGTGTAAGACATGAAGGCACACTCTCTCCGGGTGTGAGCAGGAAGGTAAAACCATGTTGGCATATGTTTTTCAACCCTCAATGAACCTTTTCAAGTAATCAAGGAGGTCGGAAGAGTGGTTCAGGAATCCCAGGGTTCCTTCCAAGAAACCACATGGAGATAGTTCCTTGAGAGGCAGATATGCAAACTCTAATAGAAGATGCTGCCCTAGTGGCAGAGGGGGTCTGCAGAAACGAGGACAGAGATGCCTTCTCTGACAGATCCTACAGCACTCTTGAAATGAGACCTGACTTGTCCGTCTCTGGAGGAGATCAGATGTATTGTCCATGCATCTGAGAGCCTGGTTAAAATTACAAAGGATACATGAGTGCAGAGGATTATATCCAGGGGTTATATATTTTCCCATCCATTACCTCACCTCTGGTTTCAAAGAAAATCCCCGATGTTCCACCCAGTCAGAGGTAGTCAGCAGCACTAGAAATAAACAAGCTGCTAGAAAGGGATTATCCAAGAGATCTGCTCAAACCAGGAAGAGTCCAGAACTTAAGATTCTTTTCAGTGCCAAAGAAAACAGGGGACTGGAGACCAGTTTTGGATCTCAGCAGCCTAAATCAGTCTGTTCAGTACACAATTCCGGGTGGTCACTTAAGTCCATTCCGCCTATTCTGCATCAGGACAATTGGATATGCTCAATAGGTCTTCAGGATGTGTGCTATCACGTAAAAATGAACAGATGCCATCAGTGTCCTATAGTAAATAGGCATTAGTATCTATTACTGTCGCATGTAAAAAATTATCAACTTATAAACTTTTCTACGACAACTTGCACGAGTGACAACCCAATGTAAATGTAAAAAGTTGCCTTGATAGGCTCAGATATATGGTTGTACTCCTTCTCCTGAGAAAATAATGTTTAACGTTACACTGTCATTATTAATGAGCAATTGTTAGATAATTTATCTGAAATCTAAGCCATATTCAACACTAAGAGGCATGCTCGCCTCTTATAAAAGTCTATTACAATTAAAAGGATGTCTGTCTTTTTTTTATTTGCCTTTCTATATTAAGGTCAGTCATCTCATATACTTTGTAATTTTTTGTTATGCACTATTTGTTTTTCAATTCAATGTAACTACATTGTTTTTCAGCTTGTACTGTACTGTTCATTGTAATTAAAGAAAAAAATTGAAATAAAAATTATATTTGGAAAAAAAAAATGAACAGATGCTCCAGGAGAGATCTATGCAGTTCCTGGTGGGAGTCTGTCATTGCCAGTTCAGAGCTCTGCCCTTTGGTCTCACCACAGCCCCCAGAGTGTTAACCATGTGTTTGGCAGTAATGGCACTCGCTTGAGGCTGCAAGGATTGAGTTTCCATATCCAGACAACTGGCTCATTAGCACTCCAACCAGACAATAAACTGATACAAGCCCAAGATTACTTACTCCCAACTGTGCTCCCACCTGGGTATTTCGATCAATTACAACAAATCTGGAACCAAGTCTGGCATTAGAATTCATCTGTGCTTCTTTCAGCATTATCAAGCAAACCTCATCTCTTCCTCTGGCAAGAATTCAGACTATTCAGTTCCAGGTCAGAAAACTCATTCAAAACTCCTCTCAGCTCAATTAATCCTTCAAGCGTTAGGGTGCATATCAGAGGAAATCATCCTAGTACCATATGAGTACTTCAATGGACATTTGCTACTTAATGGTCCATTCGTTACTACCTTTTCTCCAGTCAAAGATTATTCAAATTTGCAAAAATATTTTCTGTAGTGGATATATTCAAATTTGCAAAAATATTTCCTGTATTGGATGCATTCAAGTCAAGTGCAAGGAGGTCATCCCTTTATTCTTTCCCAAGTCCGGCTGTGGATGCCTCCCAGATTGGGGGGGGGGGCACTTCCCGGCAAGGACAGTCGAAGGCATGTGGTCCCCTGAAGAGGACAACATGCATATCAATTTCCTGAAGATTAAAGCTGTCCTTTTAGTGCTGCAGGCTCCACAAGACTACCCCCCCCCACTTCCCCCATGGGACTACTGCATTTCAAACAGATACATCCGTGATCTGCTACATATTCAGATGAGGGAAGCAGATCTTATCCCCTGTGTCAAGAAGGTTTGATTGTCAGTGGGTGATCTCATTCAATTGTTTAGTGATAGCAATTCACATTTAGGGGAAGTCAAACATAATCACAGACAAATTAAGCAAGTCTATTCTAATGCCTCATGAAGGTGGCAAGAGAATTTTCCCAGACAGGGGTTAACCATGCTGCAACCTTTTTAAATCCTTCATCAACAAGTGCAGTTGGTTCTTTGCTCTCATCCCCCCACCGGGGGAGTTGCTGAGAGATGCTCTACTTCATGGTTGGCCCTTCGGTCTCCTTTATGCCTATCCCCTGATACCCCTAATCTCTAAATTTCTAGAGAAAGCATCCCAATTGAAGAGCACAGTAATCCTCATTGCCCCTTTTTGATCTAATTGGGTTTTGATTCCCCTTCCTTTTCGTCCCCTTTGGTCCTGGATCCAACTCCACACCTTCTCTCGCCCAACTGACTGTTTATCCAAACATTCTGGGCCTAAAGTTGACCACATGGTTTTTCCACTTTTATTGATTGCTAGACAGGTACAGGCTGTTCTCCCCAGTAAGTCAAATGTCATCATCTCAAAGCTTCCACCAGAAAACTTTACAAAAGTAAGTGGGGGAAAAAATGTATTTTGGACACAACAGAATTAGTTGGATCCCTTTTCTGCTCCTCTCTCTGAAGTTTTGGAATTACTAGCATCTATCTTCATTGAAGGAGCTAGCTCTTCTACCATTAAAGTGCAGTTAGCTGCCATCTCTAACTTCTGTATCAGAATAAATTATCTCTAGCATCAGGCATTTCTAAGAGGAACACTTCTTCTTAGACTTCCTATTAAAGATGCTACTCCCCCTGGGATTTAAATGTAGTATTGCACTCTCTAACCCAGTCTCTATTTGAACATCCGGCTAAGACAGAACTAAAATATTTAACTTGGAAAACTATTTTTAGTAGCAATTACTTCTGCCAGAAGAGTTTCCGAACTGTTGGCCTAGTCCTCTAAGCCCCCCTACTTGATTTTTCATAAAGATGGCATGTCCTTAAGAATCCATCCTTCCTTTCTTCCTAAGGTGGTGGTAGAATCTGTGAATCAAGCCTTACTTGATTTTTCATAAAGATGGCCTATCCTTAAGAATCAATCCTTCCTTTCTTCCTAAGGTGGTAGAATCTGTGAATCAAACCAATTTACTAGTCTTTCCAAATTTTTCAAATAAAGGGGAATTTGTTACACCTTTTGGACATTCACAGACAAATACGTCTTTATTTAGAATGAAAGGTTCTAGAAAAGCAGAAGAATTTTATCCTTTTCGGATTCAAAACTGGGCACATCAGTTGTTAAAGTAACCATTGGCTAAATGGTTGACTGTTTCTATTACCTTTGTTAATAATTGGGCATGTTCTTACCCAAATCACCAAGAGCACATTATACAAGATCTGTGGCTTTTTCAGCATTTTTTTATCCAGATATTCTCTAGATAATATTTGGGCAGCTGTAACTTGGGTCAGTCCTCATACTTTCATTCTTCATTACAAACTAGATCTGGTCTCTGGGCAGAGCAGCATTTGATTAAGTGGTACTCCGGAATATCCTTCCTTACATCCTCCCAGGGTTTAGGTAGCAGGAAACTGTCCCAGGAGTTGAGAAACAAATGAAAATTGACCACATCAGATGAAGTCTACTCACCATAACATTCTAGCTGTGTTGCCCATTTTCATTCTTCAACTACCTTCCCACCAATCCCCTGTTAGTCATTCTTGGAAGGATTGAAGATGCTGAAGGAGCCTTGTTCCTTTCTTTGAGTCAGTTTTTGCTAGTCCCTTACAGTGCTCTACACGTTTAAAGGGCAGCAAGCAAGATTTGAAGAATGTTGGGCACTGGGGCATTATGGGAAATGGAGGAACTCTAACTTTCAGTGATCCACAAATAGATACGAGCCCAAGAGTTGAGGAAGAATGAAAATGGACAACACAGATGGAACATTATGGTGAGTACATACGTTTTTTTCAATGGTGGCTATTTCATGTCCATTTACTTAAGTGAATTTTTAATGCACTTTAAAACATTTTTTTCTAAAGTTGTGTGGCGTATTTAATATGTTTGGTTAGTGTTTTTGGTTACATGATCTAAATTTGTGTGTGTTTAATGGTATGGTTGATGCAGTGTAATTATCTGAAGTCTTCTGAGAAAGATGAAGGTACATGTGTTTAAAAAAAATAAAAGTACTGGCAGTTTCCTTCATTTATCTGCATTTGGTATTGTTTTGTATTTTTGTTATGGAAGCCAATCAACTTTTTATATTTCCTGCCAGTGTTTAAAAAAAAAAAAAAAAAAAAAAAAGCAGAAACCCATTTGCCATTTGTGAAGAGTGGAGCATTTGTTCCCCACAGCAGTCTGGTTAAATGACTAGACATTGAGAATGCACTGCGATCCATTTTAAGAGGAGCACATCTGTTCCTTTGGGTTTACATGTAACAGAATACTTCTTCCTATGCTGTCTCTCTGTTAAAGAAGTGAAGTCACACTAATGAATAGCTTGTCTTTTATTTCTAGGTTCCAGTTCCCATTTATTTTATTGGGAAGTTGCAGGGTAACTGCCCTGTAGCTTTGCAGTTAAAATGAATGGAAAATGAAACCCAGAAGTTTAAGGGTAATGCTCTTCATCAGCACAATTACTGTGCTAGTCAGATTTAGTGTATAATATACTGGACAAGTTTTTTCTTTTCAAAATTGGTTTCTTAGTAATTTTTAAGATGGCTTTGTATTTCATCAGACATTTTCTCCCAAGGTGCCAAAGTAACTTAACGCCCATTATTTAGGGGTTAAGCATTTCAAGTTGGGTTTGTCATTTAGGTGCAGTGTTTCATGCTGTAGAATGGAAGGACATAGTGCTATCTTCCCCCACCAAAAATTGTGATTGACTGTAGGGGAAGATGCATTGCCTCGAGTGTAGGAATTAATGGTTTGTGAAGATCTGCACTTCCTGATCTCTCAGGAAGGGAAATAGCTGTTAGTGTGAACATTTTTCTTCCATGTCAACTGATTTGAGTGCTTGTCACATTTACAGTATTTGTGTAGATCTGCAAACCTATTTCATGCTGTGGAAATACCTGCACTTTATAAATGGAGCAAGTTTCTGGATCTGCATTTGGGAAAAACATTTTGTAGTGGCAAATTATTAATAAAGCATCCTTTCTCAGCATGCTTTTGTACCATCCTGTAAACTAATCCATTACTAATATGTGGATGGATAGGAAAAAAATTAAAATTTGGTAAACTGGTTTTGGGATATTCCTTCAGGTTATTCTTGGAAGGTTGTTTTTGCAGCCTGTTTTGTCATTGATTCATTCTGATACCTTTTGTATGTCCTGATGTGGATCAGTTTGGAGGATAGTATAGTCTTTCAGTTTGCAGGCCTGTGCACACGTCTGTATGCCTTTTATGAAATCTTTAAGAAACAATGAATAAGAAAATAGATAACTGTCATCAAGAACATTTTATAATTCCCCCTTGGCATATTTAACTGGTCCAGCTTCTAAGCACTATGTCAGATCTGCCAGCTTTTCGTTCCCCACCCTGGACTGACTTTGGCATTGTTGGCTGGTCATAGGTACTAAAGGTGTTTCGGGGCATGGCCATTTTTGCACAAGTCCTGGGATGGGGGGTTATATCCCCTATCCACTCCCTTACCTGCCTCTTGCAATTGTCTATTGCATTCCAGGACAACTTGCCTCTTTTGACTACCACTCTCATCCCTCACTGCTGCTTAGTCACTCAAGCCACTAATCAAACCCGGACTGATTAGTCTGTAGTCAGGGCTTTGTCCCTCTATGCCACCAGAGCAGCTCAAGGAAAATTCCCTTAATGTGTGGTTCACAGTGCCTGCCCTACTACCTCTCTGGAAACGTAGTACTCTGTGGTGGTGGAAGCATTTATCTTTGCAAAAGGATGTAGTGGGCTTGACCCTTATTGCTGGGGTGCATATAAAGGTTGTGAATTAGTTTGAATTCTCATACAGAAGTGAGACTTAGAAGGCTGGCCTTGTAGTTGTACTCATTTCTCCTAGGTTACTTTTGTTTGTATGTTAAAGATGTTTGTTTGCAAAGTGGTAAATCTGCATCACAACAAGATAGCTTTTTTTTAAAAAGTACTGCATAACTTAGAGTAAAAAAACAATGTATTTGTTAATGGATGCACTTCAACTTAGATATATTTTAGTATTTTTATCCCAGATTCTTAAGTGCAGAGATTCAGAGCACTTGACAATGTGTTTGAATGTTGAGTACAGTAAAGTGAGTATCGGAATAAATGAGTACTTTTTGTTTTGTTTAGCTGGAAGATGAATTGAAAATGTCAATTGAAAAATGGGAAGAGCAAAATGGTTCATCTTTCCTCATCTATGGGCAGAAATTTGATGACTATGTGAAAATACAGTGGGATGAGCATCATCAAAAAGAACACAGGAAGCAAGATAAGGTATGCTTGATAACTTTTGTAGTTTAAGAATGGGATTTCCCGCAAGTTGGGAGCAAGATTCTAATCTGTCAGCTAAAATCTGTTGATGCAATGGGGCGACTGGATCATCTGAATGTGAATACTAAGGAGCACTTCAACTACAAAGGGGGTGGAGTGGAATTAAGATGCCCCCATGCCTATATGATGTACCAGCTCCAGAAATCCTCAAAACTGCCTTTGGAATCTGTATGTAGTGAACTGCTGGTGATTTCTTATCCAGCATCTCCAACTTCATTATTTCTTGTCCCTGCACTTATGACGCCATCCCTACTAGCTGTGCATACTTTGGTGTCGGGTAGCGAAAGAGCAATCCAAGCTGTCTGCTCTGTGTGTTTCTCTCTCCCTTTTAAAGTGTTTGAATCTCACTCCTTTCATGACTCCTGGAATAGTTCTCACCTTAGGTACTTTAAAGTTTAAGGCTTCCAGGTGCTTCTGCATATGCTGGACCATAAGCAGGATCCATGCTGGTTCTTCATCTGATAAAGAAACATAAGGTTGTGTACTTCTGTTTGAGTTTTAAATATGGCCATCTGGTTATGGGGGGGGGGGTTAGAAAGTCTGCCTACATTCTCAATATAAAAGGCTGAGGATACTGTTGACAGATATTTTTGATTGTCCACGTGCAGGAAAGTGCATACATTGCCTTCAGGTATGGCTGGCTTCAAGGCTGTTCCATTGCCTGCCAGACCCTCCACTGAGAGGGGCAAGGTTGTGTTTTTAATGACAGCAGTCCTATGAGTTGTGCAGCCTGGTAATCATTGGGTATGTGACACAGAATTTCCTTCATTCTTTTCCATGTTTGGAAAGCCCGAGCTTGCTCACTGTCTAGCTTGCATCTGTAGCATGGCCCCCTGAAGTGGTTGCACAGGGCTCTACGGCTGCTTTGGGTTAGGGTTCCTCCTGCTGAAGTCCCACTGGGCTCAAGTCCACACACAAAGATGGTTCTGTTTTTAAAAACGCTGATATGGTCTAAAGAACAGGTCCAGATTTTGGAATCATGTCTTGTGTGCGACCTATCTAGGGTACTAGAGTGCACCTTTAGAGAACATGAACTAATGCCAGTGCTAGGTCTTGTGAAGCTCTTGTGATCCCAGTACCAGCTTCAGTGGTTGCGTTGCTGGTCAGGGGAGACTAGTTGCTGAAGATGCACTGTTCAACCATTACACACTTAAACACAATACTCCATAACTGAGCTGATCTCTAGCTGTTGTGAAATTAGGATTTAATAAGGGTCTCCCTATTTGCACTGGGAAGGGTAATGTGAATATCCAGATGCCCAAATCCCTTGTACAGATGATAGTGAGGGTTCTTCTCACTAGCATTCTCCCAACTGATGACTCCTGTTTTGGCGAAAACGCTCTGGATTTTGATCTGGGGGAAACGAGCTGTGGTTTGAGTCATCCACTGTGAGCCTACCTTCAATATCTACAAGGTAGAAGCATCTGGACTCTACTGCATTTGCTGCCAGAAAAGGGTTTGCTTTCTGCAAGTCTCACTAGAGAGGACTGGAAATCCAGTTTCCCTTATCAGATTTCTGCATTACTTGGTCCAGTATACATCCTTAAGACCACAGCACCTCACCTTCCTGCTTGAAATCCAAAACCTTTTACAAAAGGGACAAATGTTCTGCAGTGTTAAATTTAACATACTTAAATGAATCATTGTGTGGGGACAGGCTTTGGTATGTGGCTACACGTCATAGATGCTTTCCATAAACAATGAAATTGTGCAGACTATTCATAATGCCCCCTTCCCCATGAGAGTTTCCCAGGTGAGGCCTTTTTTGGCTCTGAGGAAGAAACAAGACTAAGTGATGTAGTGGCTCTCTGACCCATTTCTATAAGAATTTCTCTTGTAAAGATAAGCTGGGCCCTTGAGTGTTTAGCACTCTTTTACCCCCTTTCACTTCTTGGTCCTCTAGCAGAGTGGCTTTGCTGGGTTGGCAGTTGTGGTCTTGACTGTTAATCTGGTATGAATTCTGGATCATGAGTACTGGTGGGCTGTCGTCATGGTCTTGGACAGCCAAAAATGGTTTCAACAAGGGGTTGCCCTCTTTGGCCAGATCATGTCTGGCTTTTGTCAGATACCCAGACTTTCCACTTCAAAAGAGCTGTAACATTTGTGTATTCATCCAAATGAGTTTAGGAGGTGTACATGCTCCTCTTGATGCTGAAGGGACGAAGACTTTTTGGTGTGATCCACAGTTTCAGGAAGCACATCTATGCCACGCTACACAGCAGCTGGTGACATTGCTAGATGGGAAGTATGGCTTGTTATATTTTCTATAAGTCTGAATAGAAGGTTCCTTTAATTTTGGTAGGCCTAACTTTCATTTCAAACTGCTACTGTTCCTTTTTACTCAAAATGTTAACATGGTGCTAGGCTTGCTGGAAAATTGCTGTAAGTTGCTTTATTTGTGTGATTAGCTTTTGGTGAACTGTTAATCTCCTTGGTTAGTGTTCCTGGTGTGGATAGCCTGCATTTATGTGCAGGCATTTACATGGGGAGGTTTCTTTCATCTAGTTGCCCTATCTGAGCCTGGTTCACAACTGCCTTTATTATGGCAGAGCTTGAGACTCAGTTGTTAGCAGAATAGGTCCCAAGAGGTCACGTCGCTAGCAATCTAGATGAAGACAGGTCCAAGCCTGGGGCTCTACTTTTGTTTTCTTGTGGTTTTCACTTTTGAAGATGCAAGTATCTGAATGGATGCATCTGCTTCTGAATAGCAGACTTTTTCTTAAACTTTTGAGTGAACAGTCTGGGTTATTCCCAGTGCTGGGTTTCCTTTCAGGTTTTGATAGATGTTTTCTTAGATGAATAGTGATCACATCTCTGCTGCTTTATTAGGTTCAATACTTTCCCAGTTGTGGGGGCCCCATATAAAATGAGACAGAATCACAAGCAAGTGTTCCGATTGAAGCTGCTGGAATGTGAGCCAGGACTAGAGCCACTCCTGTTTCAGTTTGACAGTTTGTTGGTATGGTAATTGAACACAGGCCACAAGTCTTGTACATCCCTCATAAACAAGCAGCACCTGTCAAGAGTGTTAGGCCATACATGAGGTATTGCCCTTACAGTGCTTTAAATTCTTAAGACTCAATTGCTGCTGTTCTCTCCAGTAGCCAAAGGGTTCAGGAATTGACTGCTTAAGGTATTTATTTTTTGGGGGGGATGGGTTTCGTTGCTTGAAAGAATATATTTACCCTGCTGAGATGAGAACAGAGTTAATGAGAGCAGTTGGTGGATGCTTTTCTCTCATAGGTGGGAATATTCCTGCATCCATTTTCATTGAACTCCCTCGTTCAGCACCTCATAGTAAAATTTAGCAGGAAAAAAAAAGCATAGACTAGATTCAGACCTGCTCAGTCTAGCTTTGTATAACTTGAGAGCACTAATCCAAGCCATCTTTTTTTTTTTTTTTTTGGTTAAGGTTCCCCTGCACCTTAGTAGCAGGAATGTGCAGCTAGAACTTGTCTGATTGAAGACTTCTGGAGCAGGGCTCAGTTTTTAGCTTTTTTTATTGGTTAATTTGTGTAAATCAGTTTGCTCGTTTACTACTGTTACATTTTAAAAAATAATAAAAAAAAAAAAAAAAGTTCTAGCTTGTTCTTGCCTTTCCTGTTACTATAGTAGTCCAGATACAGATGTACTGTATTCAGTACTGTATTGTAGATGTTCGAGTTTCACTGTTGCAGTCATTACATTTAGGTTATCTGCCTGCAGGTAGCCCTCAGCTGGCCTGAATACCAGAGTCTTGGATTCCTGTGTTGAATGCGGTCTCTTCTTCCATGATGTCAGGGGTATAAAACATGCAGCCGACACCATTACATCAGTCTTTCTTGCCGCGCGGTGCCCAAAGCAGAAGCAGTTCGCAAGTGCCGTTAGGCTGACTCCTGAAATTTTTGTTTTCGAGTTTCAGAACCGAAGTCTTAAAAAAAAGCTATGTACCCTGTTGGGGATCCTTTTTCTTGCTCTTAAACCAATGTCAGTAAAAGTTAACAATTGTCTTACCTGTGGAAAGGAAATACCTCCTAAAGATTTTCATTCGTACTGCATTCCTTGCTTAGGTCCAGACCACGACGTCCTTTGCTGTCGGTTTTGTGCTTTATTCAACCCCAAACTATTTGTTGTGTCTCTATTTTTGCAGCAAATTATTTGGTACTCTAACTATCCAGAAGTATTTTTGGTAAGCCATCCGACTACCAATATTCCAAAAAACGTAAAGATAAAGACAGAGACCGCATAGGCCCCAAACTGCCGACGACACTTCCGTTAAGCTAGTTGCCAGTTTGCCAGTACTCAGTGAGGTGCTTTCGCATCCCCTGATACCCTCTACTTCATATTCACAGGCCCCTGCTGAGACCCATTCGGAGTCCGGTATGCCGTGAAGATGCTTCTTCGACTATGGAAACTGTGGATGTCTCTACCTTGGATGGGTCTGGAGCCGCCGTGCAGGCACCAGCTTCTGAGGGTGTATTCAGGCCTACAGACTTGCATTTTAAACCGCCATCTTCTTCAAGGCCTAAAACTCTACCCACACCTTGAAAACCGATGTCCAAACCGTATGGTCAGGCCGATATGCTTAAAAAAAAAATAAGAATGGCTGTAGACCTTATTACTTTAATTAGGGCAAGCCAACCTTCCACCTCTGAGGCCTAGAACTGATTTTCCTTCTGATCAGGATTCTGAAATTTGTTTCTTCTCATTACCAGGATTTGCCTTTATCTACCTATGAGGATTTTGATGCAGAGGATTCCATTCCCTTTGTTTCCCCTCCAGAAGATTTTTCTTTTGGTGAAACCTTGCACTCTCTTAGGGAGCATTTCCGCTTTGAAAGCCAGGATTACTCTGACTCCAAAAAGAGACTTGGGGAATTCTTACTCCTCCTTCAACACATTCCTTTAGCTATCCCTCCTATTCTGGACATTGTAGATGATGCCTTCTTGTAATCTAGCCTGGCCCCAGACACTTTACCTCCAGCTCCCAGAAAACCTGACAGGTATTAGAGTACCTGACTCTCTCAAGTTCCTCTTCAAGAATCCTACTGTGGATCCAGAGACCATTTTACAAGGACCAAAAGGCATTAAGGCTACTACTGTCAAAAACCCTACCCCCTCTGATAAAGATTCCAGGGCCCTGGACAGATGGGGTAAGAAGGTATACACTTCTGCTACTTTGGCCATTAGGACCTTAAACTGCCAGTTTCATATGTTAAAGTATCAACAGCATATTATGGGACTACTTAAACAGAAAATGATGTTGATTCCCTGACTGCTGAGCATAAAGAATTAAAGATTTAATGCATTCTGCGGAACAAGTTGGTAAACATACTTTGCAATGTGGTTTTGATTCTTCAGAAGCATCTTGCAGGGCTCCTGTTACTGGGTCTGTGCTTAGAAGGCATGCTTGGCTTAAGGAGCAAATCTTGCCACATCATGTTAAAGCTAAATTACTGAATGCTCCCTTAAAGCAAGACCGCCTGTTTGGCAACAAAGCAGAAGTCGTCCTTAAAAAGATGGAGGAAAAAGCTAAATCTAGGCAAACTGTTAAAGATTTCCTGCAAGTACAGCCTCCCAGATTTAGTAGGCATTGGCCTTGTACGAATTGGTCCTTACCAGTCTCTTCCAGGTCTTCAGTCCAAACCCAGGAACAGCAGACCACCTAGGCTACAGTCTCAAGGTACACACAGGCCTAAGCAGTAGGGGGCTCCCACTTCCAAAGCTGGAAGTAGTAAGACTCCCCTCTATGGAAAAATGTCAGTGACTTAACCTTAACCCTCCCAAGCCCTGCTCAACTGCCTGCTCCCTTAGGAGGAAAGATCGCTGTGCATGCAAAAAACTGGGAACTCATTACCCAGGACAAATGGGTTTTAAATATAGTTTTCCAAGGATACAGATTCCACTTCTACACACTACCAACCCCAAACGGTTGGCCAGACCTACCCCCAAATCAGTGGGCAGAGGCTCAACACAGGTTCTCTCTCTTCTAAGTATCAGGGCTATTCAACCTGTCCCAGCAGAAGAAAGAGGACAAGGTTTTTTACTCAAGACTTTTCCTGGTACCCAGAAAAGACTGCTCCTGGCATCCTGTCCTGGACCTCTCTATTCTAAACACCTTTTTGGTAATCCCAAAATTCAAAATGCTAACACTTCAACAGCTGCTTCCTTTGCTAGGCAAAGATGCCTGGTTGGCAACCTTGGACTTAAAGGAAACTTAAACTGCACATTCCAATAAGGGAATCTTGCAGGAAATAACTATGCTTCAGAGCAGGCTCCATGCGCTATCCGTTCTCTGCACTTCCCTTTGGCTTATCTACTGCGCCCAGGGTGTTCACAAAAAGTGTTTAGCTCCAGCCATTGCATTTTGCAGACAGAGAAAATATTCAAATATACCCATACCTGGACAATTGTCTGATTCAGGCAGAAAGGACATGCTATTACAACACCTGGCATTTGTAAAGAAACTTCTAACCTCCAAGGGGGGTACACCATCAACGAAAAGAAATCTCATCTAGTACCCTGCCAACACATTGTATTCCTGGGAGCATGCTTGAACACAACTTCCCAGATGGCATTCCTCACTCCGGAGAAACAAGTTCATTTGACAATCTACTTCAAACTATTGGCCACAAAAACCCAGCTATCTGCAAGGAAAATACTGCAAGCTCTGGGGTTCATGGCCTCTTGCATTCTGCTAATTCCATATGCCAAACTGCATATGAGGAAACTCCCATGGTATCTAAAAAGTTTATGGTGTCCACATTCTCAGGACTTTGAAACAATGATTCCTATCATTCCTTGTTTAAGGACAGGCCTGCCACCTCAACAAGGGACTCCCTTTCATTCTACCCCCTGCCGCCTAAACCCTGACTACAGACGTATCAAACTATGCGTGGGGGGGGCTCACTTGGCAGGGCGGTGCGTTCAGGATAAATGGAACCCGAGACAGATGCACCTGCATATCAATCAAAAAGAAATGTTAGCTATACATAATGCTCTTGACAGCCTTCAAAGATCTTACTCTTCCAGGACAACTATTGGTAAAGACAGACAACACCACATTTATGTGGTACATAAACAAGCAGGGGGGAACCCACTCCTCCCTCTCTGCAGACTAGCCATGGCTTTGTGGAGCACAGCCTTGAGCTACCAAGTGCACCTACAAGCCCAATTCCTGCCAGGCAAACTAAATTCATTGGCAGACTTGAGCAGAAATTGAATAAACATAAAAAAGCAACCGATGTAAGAACACCACAAGTTCTAAGTGCTTTTCGTCCACCACAGTGGCTGGACTTCATCAGATAAGAATCAACTTCATAGACGCACTCAAATGTTTCAACAATTGAACATTGAGGTTTAATTGAGACATGGGTCACATGACTGGATTGTTGAAACATTTAAGAGCGTCTATGAATGTTCTGTTTGTGAAGTATTTTTTCGTTTTCGACTTAAGCAGAAATCTCATGGACCCACACAAATGGAAACTAGAACCAAAATATTCAACCTGTTCAGGAACAAATGTCGGACCCCAGAGGTAGACCTGTTTGCCTCCTCGCAGAACTACCAATTGAACAAATTCTGCACCAGAACTCCCCACTAAACATCAAACAGGACAAGCCAAGAACAATACTGATAGTACCAGACTGGCCATGCCAGCACTGGTACTCCCTCTTGCGCAGTCTGACACTGTTACAACCATGACACCTGCCTCAGACCCCTTCCCTGCTGTCCCAGCAGGTGGGCCAGATCCTGCACCCTCATCTTCAAACCCTGAACCTTGCAGCCTGGCTAATTCCATGAGCTCTCCTTTAGCATCCCTCAGTAAGCAGGTCAATCTTGAGGCAAGGAGGCCTAGTACCAGAAAATCCTATGCTGAAAAGATAGTGTTCCTGGAGCCAGGCTCAGGGGATGGCCACAACGGTGCCCAGCTTACCCACATATTCTAGAGTACTTAACAGAAATGCTCCACAAGGGCCTATCCTTATCAAGATTCCTGCCTCTGCCATTTCAGCATATTATAATACCGAGCCACCACTCTTCTCTCACCCCTTGGTAAAACAATTTCTTAGAGGGGCCAAAAATTTAAGACCCCTCGGGAGAGCTCCCACTCCAGCCTGGGACCTTAACTTTGTATTGGAAAAGCTCACCCCCCCCCCCCTTTTGAGCCAGCTGCAACAGCAGAGTTGAAATTCCTTTCTTGGAAAACAGCCTTACTTGTAGCCATCACTTCAGCAAGAAGAGTGTCTGAATTACAGGCCCTCATGGCAGTGGAACCCTTAATTATCTTCCATACGGACAGGGTTTCCCTCAGGACTTATCCTTCCTTTATGCCCAAGGTGATGTCTAGTGTGGCCCTAAACCAGTCCATTCATTTGCCTACTTTTTTTTCCCTAACCCACAAAAAGGGGAATGGATACTGCACTCTCGGGACATGCATAGACAACTTGCATTCTATATGGACAGGACTAAGCCTCTCAGAATATCTGACCAGCTGCTAGTTGGCTTTGCAGCAGGGGCAGAGGGGAAGGCCATTTCAAAGCAAACCATTTCCAAATGGATAGCCCATTGCATTCATTTCTGCTACAAGCACCATGGAAAATCTACCCCACAGGGGATAAGATCACATTCCACCAGGGCTGCATCTACCTCTACGGCATTTCTCAGAGGAGTCCCTACCAGGGATATCCTGGAAGCTGCTACCTGGAGCTCTGTACATACCTTCACCAAGCATTACCACCTACCTATCTTTTCTAAATCCAGAGCTGGATTTGCCACAGCAGTCTTGCAGGGCTTAATAGCTGGCCCTAATGCTCTGTAACTACCTCCTCCCTTCCTTAGCTTTGGGAATCTACCCAAATGTGATGACCAACAGTGAAACATGAAGAACTTAGTACAGTTGTGTACACTTACCATAAATTTAGATGTTCGTGTATTCATTGTTGCAGTCCTGGTTACCCTCCCTCCAGCCCCCTGACTTCTCTTGGCATTGCCTTTCCTTTTTTGATCTAGATATATTTTTTCATGTGTATTTGCTTTTTGATGGGGGTGTACCATACCATACCATACAATTGCTTCCTATTGTGGGGGCACCTGACATCTGCGGCAAGAAAAACTGATGTAATGATGTCTGCTGCATGTTTTATACCCCTGACATCATGGAAGAAGCGACCGCATCCGAGACAGAAATCCAAAGACTGTGGTATTCAGGCTGGCTGAGGGTTACCTGCAGGCGAATAACGCAAATATGATGACTGCAACAGTGAATACACTAACATCTACATTTATGGTAAGTGTACACAACTGTACTTTTGGTTTTGTGTGCTTAGTGTCTTCATACCAATCCTTTTGGTCTGTTTTTCTTATAGACCACAGTCTACAGACTGAGCCCTTCACAGTGCATGGCTATTTTATTAATCTAAAGCAGTTCTGACATATTTCACCATTTTTCTGATTCCTAGGAAAGTGTACAATTCCCTTGCCCTTACTGAATTTGTACAACCAAAATTGCAATAACTGGAAAATTTGGCATAAATAAAGTAAAACTGATGGGTAACAACCTAGGAAAATGCATATGAATTGTAATACTTAATACTGGGGGAATTATGCACATCAATTTGAATTATTAAAATTGCGTGTAATATACACTGCTTTTAGGAAAGTCCTGTAGGTCTGGTTTCGGACAGTTTTAAACATAGTGCTCCATTTTGGGTGTTAAAATTGACTTTCCTTCACTTGCCCGTTTATCTGATTTAGTTGTAGTTTGTTTCCTTGGGTCCAGGAAGGATGTGCAGTAAATGAGATGTGCAGTAAATGAGATGTCACAGGGTGGACCTTTGAAGGCTTCTTTGATGCTTGTCCTGCTGTCGCCAAGTAATACCTAGACATTTTTCCATCAAGGTCTTCACCATTATTCAGTAATGATATGGCCTTGTTGAAAATGGTCCCTTCTCAAAGTCAGAAAAACTTGTTTAGGCCAATTCATCTAGTTGCTGGCACAAAGATCTTATGAAAACTTAACTTTGTTAATAAACCTGAAGATATATTTCTCACAGGAGATGTGAAATACTTTATAGCTAGGATAAAGGTCACCAAACCACCACTATGTTTCACAATGCAACAGAAAGCCACTTTCCTAGCTGTAATTTAATTATGCTTTTAGACTCACTACAAAAAATGGCCAGCATCCATGAAACTGAAAGCATGCGCTTGGGTTTATTTGAAATAAAGTAATCCAGCATAATTTTAAAGCTTGCTGATCTTCAGAATTGCGACAAACCGTAGCTTGAAAATGTAGTTCTTAAGAGCGCGCTTTCATTTTACTGACATTCATCCCAAGTGGTACAAAAGCATTAATTTATCTGCCAAATGACTCTTGTATGTTCTTACATGTTAGTATTACCATCTCTCTTCTCTGATATTAGTTGTTCCAAGAAAAAAAATTAACTGATCCTTGTGCTTATACAAGGCATTTTTTTTTTTTAATTTTTAAAATCCCTTTCAATGTTCTGACACCCTTTCTTGAAGGGTCAAATGGTCTTTATGTATAAAAATGGTAGAAGCATGATGACCTTCGTGTTTCACTGTTGCAGTCATCACATTTGGGTTATCTGCTTGCAGTAACCCTCAGTCTGATTATCAAAGTCTTGGGTCCTACATCGGTTGCTGTCTTGTCTTCCATGATGTCAGCTAGTCAGGGGTATAAGGCATGCAGCCGACACCATTACATCAGTCTTTCTTGCCGTGCGGTGCCCGAAGCAGAAGCAAGTTCGCAAGTGCTGGTCGGCCGCCTCTTGAAATTTTTGTTTTCGAGTTTCAGAACCGAAGTCCTCAACTAAGCTAAGTACCCCGTTGGGGAAGCTTTTTCTTGCTCTAAACCGATGTCAGTAAAAGTTAATTGTATTTCTTGTGGAAAGCAAATACCTCAAAGATTTCCATTTGTACTGCCTTCCTTGCCTAGGCCCAGACCACGACGTACCTCTGTCGGTTTTGTGCCCTATTCAATCAATTATATTCATCATCGATTCATTTACGCTTCTACATATTTTGGTACTCTGTTCAATTATCCAGAAATGGCTTCGGTAAGCCACTTGACTACAGATATTCCGAAAAAAATGCAAAGATAGACAGACCGCTTCAATACAAAGCTGCTGAAGTCTCTTCTCCTAAGCTAGTTGCCAGTTGGCTGATACTCAGTGAGGCGCTTTTGCAGTCCCTGTTACCCACTTCTTCAGATTCCCAGGCCTCTATTGAGACCCATTTGGAGTCTGATATGCCACGAGATGCTGCTTCTACTGTGGAAGCTGCGGATGTCTCTACCTTGGATGGGTCCGGAGCCGCTCTGCAGGCTTCTGAGGGTGTATTCAGGCCTACTGACTTGCACATTAAACCGCCATCTTCTTCTAGGCCTAAAACTCTATCTATGCCTAAAAAACTATGCCCAGACTGCATGGTCAGGCCCCTATGCCTAAAATAATAAAAACAAATGATAAGTATGGCTGAGGACTTTATTACTCTAATCAAGGAAAACCACCCTTCCCCCTCTAAGAAACCTAGGACTGATTTTCTTTCTGACCAGGATTTGCCCTCATCTCCCTATGAGCATTCTGATGCAGAGGACTCCATTCCCTCTGCTTCCCCTCCAGAGGATTTCTCCTTTGAAACCTTGCATACTCTCGGGGAGCATTTCCGCTGGGAAAGCCAGGAGTACACTGACTCCAAAAAGAGGCTTGGGGAATTCTTACTCTTGCCTCAACACAGGCCTTTTAGCTATCCCTCCTGTTCTGCACTTTGTAGATTATGCCTTCTCGAGTCTTGCCTTGCCCCTGACTCTCTACCTCCTGCTCCCAGAAAACCTGATCGGTATTACAGGGTACCTGACTCTCTCACAAGTTCCTCTTCAAAAATCCTACTGCGGATCCTGAGACCATTTCACAGAGACCCAAGGGCATTAAGGCTACTACTGCCAAAAGTCCTACCCCCTCTGATAGAGATTCCAGGGCACTGGATAGATGGGGAAAGAAGGTATACACTTTGGCTACTTTAGCCATTAGGGCTTTAAACTGCCAGTTTCATATGTTTAAAATATCAGCAGCATATTATTGGATTGCTTAAACAGAAAATTATGTTGATTAGTGACTGTGCTGATAAAGGATTACAGGATTTAATGCATTCTGCTGAACAAGTTGGAAAACGTACTTTGCAATGTGGTTTTGATTCATTAGAGGCATCTTGCAGGGATGCTGTCACTGGGTCTGTACTTAGAAGGCATCTTTGGCTTAAGGAGCAATCTCTGCCAGATCATGTTAAAGCTAAATCGCTGGATGTTTCCTTAAACCAAGACTGCCTGTTTCACATCAAAGCAGAAGAAGTCCTTAAAAAGATGGAGGAAAAAGCTGAATCTATGCAAATGTTAAAGATTTCCTGCAAGTACAAACTCCCAGATTTAGTAGGCACTGGCCCTCTAAGAATTGGTCCTTTCCTGCCTCTTCCGGGCCTTCAGTCCAAACCCAGAACCAGCAGAGCACCCAGGTTACAGCCCCAAGGTACTCACAGGCCTAAACAATGGGGGCTCCCACTTCCAAAGCAGAGAGTAGTAAGACTCCCCCTTTGGTAGACTGTCTCAGTGACTTAACACCTTCCTAGCCCTGCTCAACTGACTGTTCCTTTAGGGGGAAAGATTGCCCACCTTGCAAAAAATTGGGAACTCATTACCTAGGACAAATGGGTTTTAAATATAGTTTCCCAAGGATACATATTAAACTTTCACTCCTTACCAACCCCAAATGGCTGGCCAGACCTTACCCGCAAATCAGTGGGCAGAGGCTCAAATGCAAGTTCTCTCTCTCTTAAGCATCAGAGCTATTCAACCTGTTCCAGAAAAGGAATGCCGACAAGGTTTCTACTCAAGAATTTTTCTGGTGCCCAGAAAAGGCAATTCCTGGCGTCCTGTTCTGGATCTGTCTATCCTAAACACATTTTTGGTAATCCCAAGATTCAAGATGCTAACTCTTCATCAGCTGCTTCCCATGTTAGGCAAAGATGCCTGGTTGGCAACACTGGATTTAAAGGAAGCCTACCTGAACATCCCAATAAGAGAAGCTTGCAGAAGATACCTATGCTCCCGAGCAGGCTACATGCACTACCAGTTCTCTGCACTGCCCTTTGGCTCATCTACTGCGCCCAGGGTATTCACCAAGTGCCTAGCTCCAGTCATTGCATTTTGCAGGCAAAGAAATATTCAAATATACCCATACCTGGACGATTGTCTAATTCAGGCAGAAAGCCAGTACATACTATTAAACCATCTGGCTTCTGTAAAGAAATTGCTAACTTCCCTGGGGTACACCATAAACCAAAAGAAATAACATCTTATACCCTGCCAACAAATGGTATTCCTGGGAGCAAGCTTGAATACAACTTCCCAGATGCCCTATCTCAGGCCAGAAAAAAAGTTCATTTGGCAGCCTACTTCAAACTACTGGCCACAACGACCCAGCTATCTGCAAGGAAAATTCTGCAAGCCCTGGGGTTCATGGCCTCCTGCATTCTACCAATTCCATATGCAAAACTGCATATGAGGAAACTACAGTGGTATCTAAAAAGCCTATGGTGTCAACATTCTCAGGATCTAGAATCAATGATTCCTATCATACCTTGTCTACAGATAGTTCCTTTGGTGGGCAGAGGCCTGCCACCAGAACAAGGGACTGCCATTCACTCGACCCCCTGCCGCCCAAACCCTGACAGATGCATTACACTATGCATGGGGGGCTCACGTGGCAGGGCAGTGCATTCAGGGCAAATGGAACCCAAGTCAAATGCACCTGCATATCAATCAAAAAGAAATGTTAGCTGTACAGTGTGCTCTGACGGCCTTCATGGACCACATTCTTCCAGGACAATTATGGGTAAGCCGGACAACACCACTGTTTGTGATGGAACCCACTCATACCCTCTTTGCAGGCTAGCTATGGCTCTGTGGAACATAGCCTTGAGCTACCAAGTGCACCTACAGGCTCAATTCCTGCCAGGAAAGCTAAATACACTGGCAGATGGCCTAAGCAGAAATCTCATGGGCCCACACGCATGGAAACTGGAACCAAAGATATTCAACATGTTGAGAAACAAATGGAGCCCAGAGATGGACATGCCCCCCCAGAACTACCAATTGGACAAATTCTGCACAAGGCCTCCCACAAACAAGCTGGGATAGTGGATGCCCTCTCCTTCACCTGGAAAAATCTGTCAGTTTATGCCTTTCCACCTCTGCCTCTCCTCTCCAAGGTACTAAAGATCAAACAGGACAAACCAGGGACAATAGTGATCACGCCAGACTGGCCACACCAACACTTGTACTCCCTCTTGTGCAGTGTGTCACTGCTGGCACCATGGCACCTGCCTCAGACCCCTGCTCTGCTGTCTCAGCAGGAGGGCCAGATTCTGCACCCACAGCTTCAAACCCTGAACTTGGCAGCCTGGCTAATTACCTGATCTCACCATTCCCCTCCCTCAGTAAGCAAGTGATGGATGTCATTCTGGAGGCAAGGAGGCCTAGTACTAGAAAATCCTTTTCTGAAAAATGGAACATATTCTGTTCCTGGAGCCAAACTCATGGGATGGGCACAGCAGCGCCCAATTTACCTCAGATTCTTCAATACTTAACTGAGATGCTTCACAAGGGCCTTTTCTTTTCTCCATCAAAGTTCATACCTCAGCCATTTCAGCTCATTACAATACAGAACCACCCCTCTTCTTTCATCCACTGCTGAAGCAATTCCTCAGAGGGGCCAAAACCTTGAGACCACTCAGGAGAGCCCCTACTCCAGCCTGAGACCTTAACTTTGTATTTGAAAAACTCACTCTTCCTCCTTTTGAGTCAGCTGCTAGTGCAGAGTTGAAATTTCTTACTTGGAAAACAGCCTTCCTTTTAGCAATTACTTCAGCAAGAAGGGTATCTGAAATACAGGCCCTTATGGCAGTGGAGCCTTTCATCATCTTTCATGCGGACAGGGTGTCCCTCAGGACCAATCCCTCCTTCATGCCTAAGGTGGTATCCAGTATGGCTCTCAATCAGTCCATTCATTTGCCAACCTTCTTTTCTAAACCACAGAACAAAGGGGAAAGGATCCTGCACTCCTTAGAGGTGCACAGATGACTTAGATTTCACTTGGACAGAACTAAGCCTCAAAGGAAATATGAACAACTGCTGGTGGCATTTGCTGCAGGGCAGAGGGGAAGGCCATTTCAAAGCAAATCATTTCTAAATGGATAGGCCCATTGCATTCATTTCTGCTATAAGCACCATGGAAAGCCTATCCCACAGGGGATTAGACCCCATTCAACCTGGGCTGCATCTACCTCTACAACCTTTCTCAGAGGTGTACCTACCAGGGACATATCCTAGAAGCTGCTACCTGGAGTTCTGTGCATACTTTCACCAAGCATTACCATTTACCAATTTTCTCTAAATCCAGAGCTGGCTTTGCCACTGCAGATGTTCTTCATTCCACATTGCTGCAGTCCTAACTATTGGGTAGTCCGCTGTCCAGTCGGCCCGAATACCAGAGTATATGGCTGACGTCGGTCAGGGCGCATTAGACTGACGTCAGTACGTCAGGGTACTAATGCGCATGACCGACGTCATATCCTCAGTCTTTTTTGCCGCATGGTCCGATGCAGAAGCAGTTTTGCGAGTGCAGGTTGGCGTTCTGAAATTTTCTGAAGTCGGAGTTTCAGACCGAATCAGAGTTGGCTAAGTACCCGTTGGAACATTTTGGTTTTTCTTGCCTCAGTATTTAACCGGATGTCAGAAAAAGTGAATAACTGTATTTCTTGTGGGAAACAGATACCTCATAGGGATTACCATACCTTGTGTATACCTTGTTTAGGGCCTGAGCACGACGTTGTTGGATGCCGCTCTTGTGCTAGGTTTAACAAACGCACTATTAAGAGAAGGTTAGACTGTGCCAGGTTAGTGTTTGGGAAGCGTTGCAATTATAGAATGCCGTCGGATGCTCCGACGCCCGCTTCGACCAAGAAGCGCAAGGACAAAACAGCGAAGCCTAGGGTTGATGAACCGGCAGTCCCGGACGTCGGTTCTTTAGAAGGCTCAGTGGAGCCAGAGGTTTTGCCAGGAGTTTCCTTGGAGTCTCAGGCAGAGACTTTACTGTTACAGGATGTGCCTTCTCAGGAGGTAGGCCAGGCTGAGGGCGCTTCTCAGGTAACTGTTCTTCCCTCTCTTCCCAAGGTAGTTAGAGCCTCTCCTTCTGTTTCCAAAACTTCTTTGAGAGGTAGGCCAAGTTTAGCTTCAGTGGGGCTTCTCCTAGCACTTCAGGTTCTGTGCCTAAGAAACATATGCTTAAAATGGCAGAAGATTTGATTACTATGATTAGAGGTTCTATGCCGCCTCCTGATAAGAGGCCTAGGGTGGAACCTGAGTTTGATAGTTTTGAACAGTGTTCAGAGGCTTCTGAGTCTTCTGCGGAAGATTTGCAGGAGTATCCTCCTTATTCTGATTCTGATGTGGATGATTCCACTCCTACAGCTTCTCCTCCTGAGGATTTCTCATTTTCAGAGACTCTGCATTCCATGAGGGAGCACTTTAAATGGGAAGGCCAGGATTACTCTGATTCCAGGAAAAGGCTTAGGGAATTCTTGTTTGTACCCCAGCATAGGACCTTGGCTATACCTCCTGTGTTGAATGTGGTGGAAGATGTTTTTGCAGAGGCTTCCTGAACCCTGATTCTTTGCCTCCTGCTCCTGTTAAACCTGATAGGTACTATAGGGTGCCTGAAGCTCATAAGTATCTTTTTAAGAGTCCTAGGGCAGACCCTGAAACTGTTTCTCAGGGACCTAAAGGTGTTAAGGCCTCTGTGGTTAAAAACCCTGTTCCCACTGATAAAGAGGCAAGGGCTTTGGATAGATGGGGAAAGAAAGTGTATACTTCTTCCACTTTAGCCATGAGGGCGTTGAATTGTCAGTTTCACATGCTAAAATATCAAAATTATCTCCTTTCACAACTGAAATCTAAGGTGGATGCTTTGGCGGAAGGTATTGAGTGTAAAGAGTTGCTGGATTTAGTTCATGTGTCTGAACAAGTGGGTAAGCATTCTTTGCAATGTGGTTTTGATGCTGTACAGGCCTCCTCGAGGGTGGCTGCCACTAGTTCTGTTCTTCGCAGGCATGCCTGGTTGAGGGATCAGAATTTAGCTGAGCATGTTAAGACACGGATTTTGGATGCTCCTTTACAGTCTGATGTGTTGTTTGGTTCGCCTGTGGAAGCAGTTTTAAAGAAAATGGAGGACAAAGCTAAGTCTATGCAAACTGTTAAAGATTTTTACAGGTGCAGCCACGAAGTTTAGTAGAAATTGGCCTACTAAGGGATGGACATATCCTGCTTATGATTCCCAGTCTAGGGGTAGGTCTAGACGTGGTAGGGGCAGAGCTCAAGGTTCTTTTAGGCCTAGAACAGGGAGTTCACCTGCTCAGACTTCTGGTGAGGGCAGGGGTCAGTCCTTTCGTAAACAGACCCAATGACCTGCCTTTTCAGCTGCCAGTAGATTCTCGCCTGGCAGCTCCTTTGGGAGGAAGACTGTCTCTTTTCAAAGAAAATTGGGATTTAATTACTCAAGACAGATGGGTGTTGGATATCATTCACCACGGTTACAGGTTTTATTTCCATACATTGCCCCTTTCAAAGGCATGCCAGACGTTCCTCCTCCACAAAGGAAAGAGGCTCACAAGCAAATTTCTCTGTTACTCCAAATAGGGGCCATTCAGCCAGTCCCTGTATCAGAAAGGGGCCTAGGATTTTATTCTCGCCTGTTCCTAGTACCAAAGAAGGGGAACACGTGGAGACCAATTTTGGATTTATCTATCCTCAACACTTATCTGGACATTCCCAAGTTCAAGATGTTGACGTTACAACAGCTTTTACCTCTGCTGGGCAAAGATCACTGGATGGTAACTTTAGATCTCAAGGAAGCTTACCTTCATGTGCCTATAAGACTAAGTTGCAGGAAGTATCTGCGTTTCGAGCTGGAAATTCTCATTATCAGTTCTCTGCATTGCCCTTTGGCTTATCTACTGCCCAGAGTATTCACAAAGGTTCTGGCTCCAGTGATAGCTTACTTCAGGCTAAAAGGAATTCAAATCTATCCTTACTTGGACGACTGCCTGATTCTGGCTCAAGAAAAGGAAGACCTTCTACAGCATCTGGAATATGTTATAGCAGTGCTAAGATGCCTAGGGTATTCTGTGAACGAAATAAAGTCCAGTCTAGTACCCTCTCAAGACATGTGCTTTCTGGGTGTGAGACTGAATACAGCAGCCCAGATGGCCTTTTTAACCCCGGACAAACAAAAGAGTCTATCCCTTTACTTCCATCAACTATCTCATCAGTCCGTGCTGACTGCAAGGACAGTCCTTCAAGCATTAGGGTTCATGGCATCTTGTATTCTGGTGCTTCCCAATGCCAAACTGCATATGAGGAAGCTGCAATGGTATCTCTACAATGTATGGACACAGCACTGCCAGGATTTGGACACTGTCATTCAAATAATACCTTGCCTTCAACAAGAATTTTTGTGGTGGGCTCAGGAATGTCACCTAAACAAGGGACTCTCTGTGACCCGCCAGAGGCGAGTCAGATTTTAACGACAGATGCCTCGGACATTGCTTGGGGAGCTCATCTAAATGGAAAGTGGATACAAGACAAGTGGCCTGCCAGACTACAGCATCTACATATCAACATGAAGGAGATGTTAGCAGTCCAGTTTGCATTAATGGCTTTCAAGGAGTTACTTCTTCCAGGGCAGGTGTTGATTCTAACAGACAACACAACTGTCATGTGGTACATCAACAAACAAGGGGAACACATTCTTATCCTCTATGCAGGCAAGCAATGATTTTATGGGAGACTGCGCTCAGCTTGCAACTAACTCTTCAGGCAAGGTTTCTGCCGGGAGCACAGAACTCCTTAGCAGATGTGTTAAGCAGACAAATCATGGATCCCCACGAGTGGAAACTGGATCTTCATGTATTTCAGAAATTGACAGTGTCATGGGGAACTCCAGACATAGATCTGTTCGCTTCTCCACTAAACCACCAGCTGCCAAAGTTTTGCACAAAGGGGTTTCATCACACAGCTTGGAAAGTGGATGCTCTTTCTTTCAGTTGGAAAAATCTTCATGTGTATGCCTTTCCACCTCTGCCTCTTCTTCCAAAGGTGCTCTTAAAAGTCAGACAAGACAAGCCAAGGATGATTTTAATAGCTCCAGATTGGCCTCGCAACACTGGTACCCACTACTAAGGAGTCTGGTAAGGAAGCCTCCATGGCCTTTACCTTTGATTCCACATCTGTTATCTCAGAAGGACGGTCATCTGCTCAATGTCAAGCTTCACTCTCTTCATCTAACAGCCTGGCATATTCTGTGTTGAAACACAGCAGGTCTCAACTTCCTCAACAAGTTTTAAATGTGATTATGGAAGCTAGAAGACCTAGTACAAGGAAAGTGTACGCAGAAAAATGGAAGAGGTTTTTATTTTGGAGTACAGCAAAGAATTTGGAGATTTCTGAGCCTAATTTGAATGTGGCTCTTCAATATCTTACTGAGTTATTGGACAAAGGTTTGTCCTTCTCTTCCATTAAGATTCATGCTGCAGCAATTTCAGCTCACTATGATTGTGACCCACCATTGTTTTCGCATCCTTTGTTCAAGCAGTTTCTTAGAGGGGCAAAGAATATAAGACCCCAATAGAGCTCCTACTCCTGCTTGGGATCTCAATTTTGTGTTGGAAAAACTTACTCTACAACCTTTTGAGCCTGCGGCTACTGCTGAATTGAAATACTTGTCATGGAAGACTGCTTTTCTGTTGGCTATTACTTCTGCAAGAAGGGTGTCTGAGTTGCAGGCCCTTATGGCAGTAGAGCCCTTTTGATTTTCCATAAGGATAGGGTATCATTACGCACTAATCCTTCCTTTATGCCTAAGGTGGTTTCTAGTGTGGCTTTAAACCAAACTATTCATTTGCCTACTTTTTATGCAGACCCCCAAAATAAAGGGGAAAAGATTTTGCACACTTTAGATGTACACAGGCAATTGCGTTATTATTTAAGCAGGACTAAGGATTTTAGGCAGTCTCAGCAGTTGTTTGTTTCTTTTGCTTTGAGTTCGAGGGCAAGCCTGTGTCAAAACAAACTATTTCTAGGTGGATTGGGTTTTGCATTGCATTTTGTTATTCCCATCATGGCAAGGAGATTCCAGCTGGGATTAGACCTCATTCCACTAGGGCTACTGCCACTTCAACAGCATTTCTAAGGGGGGTGGCAACTAAGGATATTTTGGAGGCAGCTACTTGGAGTTCAGTGCATACTTTCTCTAAGCATTATCACCTTCCTCTCTACTCTAAGTCTAGGGCTGGTTTTGCCAAAGCTATTTTGCAAGGCATGTTGTCAGCTCCTGCTTCTTTATGATTTGCCAGCCTCCCTTACCTCTGCTTTGGGATTCTACCCAATAGTTAGGACTGCAGCAATGTGGAATGAAGAACATAGTACAGTTTTGTACCTACCATAAATGTAGATGTTCGAGGATCCACATTGCTGCAGTCCAATTTACCCTCCCTCCTTCCCCTCTGTGTTTAGGGGTGGTTGTGTAGGTGAGGTTATATGCTGATATTTTTGTGTATATTTTTGTATATATTGTACATATTTTTGGTGCAGGTATATTGGGCCTTGTCTTTTTAGGGTCTTCTGACATCTGGGGCAAGAAAAGACTGAGGATATGACGTCGGTCATGCGCATTAGTACCCTGACGTACTGACGTCAGTCTAATGCGCCCTGACCGACGTCAGCCATATACTCTGGTATTCGGGCCGACTGGACAGCGGACTACCCAATAGTTAGGACTGCAGCAATGTGGATCCTCGAACATCTACATTTATGGTAGGTACAAAACTGTACTTTTTGCAGGGCCTTATTGCTGATCCTAATGCTGTCTAAATGTCTCCTCCCATCCTTAGCTTTGGGAATCTACCCAAATGTGATGACTGTAACAGTGAAACACGAAGAACATAGTACAGTTGTGTACACTTACCATAAATGTAGATGTTAGTGTATTCATTGTTACAGTCCTGGTTACCCTCCCTCCAGCCCCCTGACTGCTTTATACCACTGACTACCTGACTGGAAGATGACGGCAACCGACGCAGGACTCGAGACTTAGATAATCAGGCCGACAGGCTACTGCAAGCAGATAACCCAAATGTGATGACTGCAACAGTGAATACACTAACATCTACATTTATGGTAAGTGTACGCAACTGTACTTTCTTCACTGTTCCAGTAGTTGCCTCCCCTCCCTTTTTGTACATAACGATTCTGTTGGGAAATTAACCTTTTTGATAGTGTTACATAATTTTTTTTTTTTTTCATTTCAGGATGGGTGCAGTCTCTCTCCTTATAGACAAAGTCCTGAAGATATCTTGACTCTGACTGCTGAATTCCTCGTAAAAGGGCTGTCCAATCAGCAGTCAGAGTGAAGGCGTGGCAGAGAGACCAACCTTTCTGAAGCCAGCTGGTTGTTCCCTGAAACGGGGCACATCCATGTAGATAAAGGCTACCTCAGCAGTGAGGAATTTGAACATCTACTGTTATGGAGTGTTAATGTTAAAGTACAAGGATCCTCTTCTAGTGATGAAAATGCACACCAAGGAGAGGGAATACTGCTTTTAGGACGTAGCTGTTCAGTCTAGTAGTGTTAGGCCTGCTTACCTAAGGGAGTTATTGATGACATTTAAACGTCTGAATTACAGGTTTAGTCTTAATGAATTTTGTGCTAGATTGTAACAAATCAAGAAATTTTGTTTTATGGGGTCATTGCTTTTATGCAATACCAAGTTATACTTTTTTTCACTTTGGTTTTGCATGTTTGTGCAGTGTATTTTTTTACATTTATGGTGCTGTGCTTGTTTTGTTTTAAAAATGTTTATATAGGTGTATAACTTTTTTGAAATTGGCTGCCTTCAAACTAATGGCTTTTGGTTTAACACATGTATGTAAAATCAGGTTTCCATTTTTGGAACTTTAAAAATGAGTCTTGATTTAAATTTTAAGTGTTTGGTCTTTCATTTATTGTATTTTTAACAAAGTCAAACCACTGAGTGATTCTTTAAGATATATACAGATTTAAAATCAGATGATTGATTTTTGTTTAAATGTTTTTTTTTTTTATATTTGTCATTTTTCTTGTATTCTGTGTTCCCATAACAGTGAATACTGACTGGTATGTTCGTATCTGTTACAAGTTCTGTAACTGTTTTGTTTCTGGTACTAAAAAGGCAGTCCGCTTTCTGTTGAGTCTTACTGTGGAACTCTAAGCTCTAGGTGTGTTGTATTCTGGAAATAAGTGGATAGGTGGAGAAAATTCACTGGCTTCATTCTGTGTTTTTACATATTTACGTTTTTTTTTCTGCAGGGTGGGAAGAATGACTCAAATTTTAGAACTCCTCTGAAAAGACCTTTCCCTGGATCTGCTCAGGTTACTCCCAGTAAGGCAAGGAAGGTAATGTTTTCCTGTTCACTTTGTAAAGCATGACTTTTTTATATTGTATTTTGAGTAGATACATTCTTTTTGGGAAGGCTTCTATCTTTGTCTGACTTTCTCTGGTTGTTTTAATCCTTATTGAGCATTCTTCTGCATGGATGAATTAATCTGTTGCTAAATGTGCAAAAATGTGTAAAAATGTGTAGTGAAACTGAGCTATTGATGTATTTACTTTTACTGGGTGAATGAAGGGGGGCCCAGACTGCTTTCAGACCATGAGACAATATCAGCTTTCCAAAACTACACTTGTACACCATTTTCCAGGTTAAATTATAGACCAGCATTTACTTTTAGGTTGCTTTGTAACAAAGATTCGTAGTTCAGTACCTGCTGTAGATGTGCTTTAATAGGAATATTTATGCAAATCACTGAATTCTGTGCAAGGATACTAGTACAAACATAATTGCAGTGCTTTTCCATTAATGAAGACTTCTCTATACAAGGATGATAGTGTTGTATATTTCCAACAGTTGCTTAATTGTGTCTATGTATCATGGTTGCACTTTAAGTGTAGTATGACTTTTAGCATGGCAGCTTGGTCATCGGTTCCCTAGGTTTCTTGTACAACTGCACTTACATTTGCTTATTTATCTTTGATTAATGAGAACATTTCACTGGGATAAAACCCTTTTCGGAGGCTGCCTGGGGAGAAAAGCTCCACGTTTAAGTTTTGACATGTACATAAAATAGTTAATATGATATCAGAAGGAATATAAAATGTGTGCCTACATAAGAGAAAAAATGACAAACTTGCATAAATATTTAGGAACAGAGCATATAAATAGCAGGAATAGGTATATACAGTGTTGAACACTGGGAAAGATAGTGTAATATTGCCTGCAATTTTTTAAAGTTAAACTATGGAAATATTAGGAAGGGGGAAGGTGGTTGAGATATAGTATGTTAGTAATAAAGTAACTATGAAAATATTGCATCTAAGATCGAGAAGTGACATAATCATACCTTTCAACCTCTTAGAGCAAGAAATTTGGCTACACCCTAAAATAATAGGGGGCAAAGGTCCAAAAATAGAGACATGTATTTTAAGCATTGCCCTTAGACTTAAAAAGTTGCTGGAATAGGATTTTTGTTGGTATGCGTTTTCTGAAGGATATTAAGTCTGAAACACACATGCACGCAACTTAATGACTTCAGTCCTCTGAGTTGCCAGGAAATCAGAAACTTTGAGGAACAGATCAAGAATATGAGCAAAAATCTGCATAATTGAGAGGTATGCAAGTAATGAAAGAGAATGATTGGAGCAACTTGAACTCTTACAAGGAACATTTGTTTTGGAGAGATGAAATTGACAGGGGAGCCGGTGAGATAGTGAATCTTCAAATTAGAAGAGAGAGTAGTCTGCTTAGTCTGTAATTGATGTAATTTATTTAAACAGTTACTCCTTGTGATTGAGACATGTTTTAATGATGATTTGGGGGAGTTTGCTATTGTAAAATGTCTTCTAGTAGAGTATCCCATGCTACAGAAATTTTTTTTAATAGAAGGCTTTTCTGGTTTTATAGTATGTATTGGGGTCTCTGTTACCTATAGTGTGCTTTGGGCGGCCTCGGTGGTGCAGCAGTTAGCATTGCCGCCTCACAGCAAGAGGTTCCCCGGTTCGATCCTCAGCTGGGGTCCCTTTTGTGTGGAGTCTGCATGTCCTCCCTGTGGTCGCGTGGGTTTCCTCCGGGTGCTCCGGTTTCCTCCCACATCCCAAAGACATGCAGTAGGTGGATTGGACACACTCAGTTGGCCCTAGGTGTGTGTGTGTGCATGTGTGTGCCTTCTGTGGAGGGTTGGGCACTGGGCTGACGACACGACACCGTAAAACTCCACTGCCAGTCATGAGCAGACAGGTGATCTGCTGTGGTGACTCCTAACTGGGAAAAGCCGAAAGAAGTTACCTATAGTGTGCCTTGACATCTTGGGTTAAACTAGGGGCTTCTAACTAGGATTTTAAAGGTGGGGCAGTAGCTTTCATTTAAGAGCTTATAAGGTTACCCTTTCTAATTTTTTTAATGGTCTGTTGCTCTGAACTTTAGGTAGTTTTAGTTGCTTCACCCTGCATTTTATCAGAAGTCGACCAATACGCTACACAGAGCACAAAACCAGCATGAAGGTAAACCGTGGGAATATACAACAAAAAACAAAACAAAATCCCAAATATGGACACAGAGTCCAATATGGCAAGCAAAAGCGTAGTTTATTAAATCCACAAAGCTTTCAGGAAACCCTGTCAGTGTGTAAATTGTAATAAAAATCATTTCTTTTAAAACCCTCCATTAAAACACAGCCCAATCAAAATCAAGCACATTAAAAATCATCACATTGAGTAATTAGGACTTAAAGGCACATATAACTATACAAAAATCAAAATAATAAAATCACATAACCATTTGCTTCCTTCTGAGTACAGGTTTAATACTGACAGCTGTATTTAAGCTTGGTTTATGATCTGCATTTAATGTTATCCATTCACATTTACGTATTTTAAGATCATTATTTAAATTACCACCCCTTCTACTCTAGAACCTAACATCAATAACCCTAAAGTGAAATCTATGTTCACAGTTCCTTTCTTTTATATAGTTAACCAGCGCCTTTACTCGCATTCCTCTTAATTTCATTCTTGTGTTCAGTAATCCTATCTTTTAGTTTTCTACTACATTTAAGTATATTAGAAGCTGGACATAATAAACAATTTTCTAAATATATTATATACTGCAGGTATTACATGTAGGATAATAAGTACAAATTGCCTATCTGTATTTGGATGTACAAATATATTGATATTTTGTTTGTTATAAGGGTGTGAAATATGGTTTGGAACAAAGGAATAACGTAGGTACATACCTGTGTTATAGTTGTACATGCTGTAAAGATTTGAAATATATTTGTATTTAATGTTGCATGTAATACCTGCAATATAGTATATTTAGAAAATTGTGTATTATGTCCAGCTTTTTATATAGGTAAATGTAGGAAGGATTATTGAGCACAAGTCTGAAATTAAGATGAATGTGATGATTGCAATTTACACACTGAAGAAGGGTTTTCCCGAAAACGTTGTGGATTTAATAAACTCTGTTTTTGCTTCCCATATAGGACTCTGTGTGTCCGTATTTGGGATTTTGTTTTGTTTTTTATCCAAAAAGTACCTTTTTATGATGGTGTCTAAATGTTGGTTAAAATTCAAAGCATGGCCTTTTTTATGCTATGTTCTGAGCTCATGGCGCTCTCTACTAAATGTTAAAAGTGTGGTGGACACTAAGGATTTTTATATTGAATATTTTTTTTGGGGTGGGGGGGTTCTACTTGATGCATGTGATGAGCACTGAGGGAAAGCAGTAATGTTGTAAAAATGTTATGAATAAGCCAGAGATCTTGTTACATGGCAGTAAGGTCGCTGTTACAAGGGGATACAGGCTTTTAAATCTGTTCTGCCACCTGTTAAATGGCACGGGTAATCTTAGAATCTGCCCTGAAAACTGACCAATAAAGATCTTGCCCATAAGAGCATATAGCAGATATACTGATGCTTTGGATTATGAACAGCACCTGCCACTGTCAAATTTTACACTGACCCTTTGCTTAGCAAAGTTATAACTTTAGTCCCCAGGATTTTGCCTGTTTTATTTTCAGCTCTTCCTTTCTAGTGTTGTTTTAACAGAGTATTTGAAGTTTGACCAACATAATTTTGTGTGTACACATTAGCAATTTCTTTGGAGAGGCTAATGATACCTTTCTGTGTACCCCCAGTACCCTTTTTCTTATCTCTCTCTGTCATCAGCTAGACCAGTCTTGGACAATATTCCAGCTGCAGTCCACTACATTATAAAATGTATGGTAGCTATATCTAAAGCAGTCACTCTTTGAAAAGAGGAAATTACCCAGTTGCAAGCCACCAAGACTACACGCTCACTAAAATGAATAGCCATAAACTAAAGTTAAATGAATTTCTGCCCAATTTTAATTTTACATCCACTGTACTTTGTAGATTATATATACATGTAAATGCCCAGTTGTGAGAGAAAATAATTTGAACTGAAAGATGGCATGTAGAAAACTGTAGCTGTCAGTTCTTTGATCCTGAGATTACCACAAGCTTAATGTTTGCTGTATTCGTTCAACCACTGCCTTTTAAAAGTATTCAATATTTCTAGAAAAATACCTAGCAATAGATTTCAGTCCATACAAATATACTACACTCTAAAAGTAAGGCAAACACATTCAAGCTCTGAAAAGTTGCAGTTTGAAATTAGTCCCAGTACTTGCAAGATGCCAAAGGAGTGTCCTGGAATAAATTCTCAATTATTCAGTAAGTACTATTGCCTGTGCCAATGCCTTATAGTTGGCGCATTATTCACATTTTGCATTTAAGCACCATGTTTTAACAGCATCACTTAACTATGTAAGAAGCCTTAGTTCAAATAAGTAACATTGCTTTAGATGGTGAAATAAGCTCTGCAAATGTGTACGGAAAGCACTTTGCTTCCAGAGCTTGCTGCATCTGTACTAAATATACATCTGTACTGCCTCTGGAACAATTGCAGGTTTTTATACAATCCTAAGTATGTATAGTCCTTTTGCCTCAACATTTAGTAACATCACTTTCAGTTTTGAGGGTTTAAGCTCTCTGCTGCCTTAGCTTGTGCTTTGGAGAATGCTGCATGGATTTGTAGACTCCATATGTTTCAAGCTCTGTTGCATAGAGCATACTTGGCTTGTTTGCTGGAAGTGGCCCCTTGCATCAATTCTGCTTGCTTCATAGATTGCAGTCATTACCAAAGGTTCTCCTCACTGATGTTCACCTTGGGTCCCGTATAGCAAAGAGATTATGGGGTTTCCCATGCAAAACTTCAGATAGTTTAACTTTTGAGCCTTCTACAGATAGACTGCAAGAGACTTACTGTTGCCTGAGATGGGCCTGGTGCAGGCTGCTTCTGTTTAGCTATTTTTTGCAGGATCACATGCAAGAGCTGGCATCTTGTTACCTGATACACCCACCACAGTTGGACCCCATGCTTCAACACATTCTTGCTCAAGGTGGCAAGGATCTCCCCCTCCTTGGTTTCTGCAAAGAATTGAGGAGCTAGAGGCCATCAGCTTTAAGAAATGCAAGAATTCACACTCTGCTCCCTGCTAGATGACCCTTTGGAGAAACACGCTCATGAAATTCTCTATAAAGTAGTCTGACATGTTTCAACACTTGTAGCTATATAGTGTCTGGGAATGTGAAGAGCCTCACAAATCATTTCTTACCACCAGATGCATTCAGTCACCCAAGATTTCATGTATGCTATTTGGAAAGTCCTTTCTCTCCATCAGTCATTCAGGGGAATGAAAGTTCTTCAGTTTCAAATAAGCTTTCTAAAGTCTTTGAGCAGGGAGGGTAAATTCTTTAATTTGAAACTGACTAAAACAAAGCATATTAGACAATGATATTCAAGGACTCTGCTACATTTTTGAAGTAATGCCCTTCTTGCAAGGGCTACCATAGATTTTGTACCTTTAGAGATGGTGTGAAAAGCTGCCATGAGGTGCTGCATTATTAATCTTTTCTTCTCCCTCTGTGGAGCAGCTGATCGACTTGTCACACCACATGAAAGTAGTATTGTATAATTGCTTTGCACTTCATATAGTTGGTGTGTTTTTTTTTTTTTTTTTTAGAAAATCTGTTTCTTCAAGATTAGTAGGTCACCATCCACTGCCACCAGCTCCCTCTCCTATTTCACTGGGACTACAAGACCCACCTTAGCCTCCCCTGAACTCTACCACACCCACGTATGGGACTGTTGAGGTAATGGGACTGGTTAAGGTACTAAACTTTCACACACAAACATTTGACCAGCGAATAACCCATCTTCTTTATTGCACAAAAAGGCATGTATGTGATAGACTAGGAAATCATGATTCTTTCCCTCAGAGCTAAAAGAATTTACATATTTTATACCTTTTTTCATTAAAAGCAACATTATTGTAACAATCCTAAACCTACCATTGATAAATTAGAAATGAACACTACAGCATTAATTTTGCTAAGATCTTCTAACTGCTTGCTGGGCTTGAGTTCCAAATTCCATGATAGAATTTTCTGCTGAGAACAAATCTTATACTTTTGTAATCCTGTCAGCACTTGCTAATATTAGACAGGAAGTAAATCAACATACACATAACTGAAGGACACTCAAGATTGCATTCTGCTATAAAAGCAAATTAGAAATGAATTGCACGGACGAACATTTTCCCTTCTCGTACTTCTCCCCCTTCGGATGGCTTACTGTCCCATTTTAAGGAAATTTCCCCATATACTCCAGCTCAACTCTGTGGTAGCCTTGAACTCTGCTGTATTTGTTTTTGTGAGCTGCATGAGCATTTCTGCTTATGCACAACCTCCCAACCAAGTGGCAAATTAATTGTAGTGTGGTGCTGTGCAGGCTGTTCATGCAGCATGATTGCAATGAGCCAGAGTAATCAGGTGCTGTCTGCCTACTTCTATTCTCCCCAGCGTATCCCCTATCCATGCTAAAGATGAATTTTGCTTTTCAAGCAAGACTGATAGAACATGTTGAGGCAGGGAAGACGGGCAGAGCAGCACCTAAAATTGACCCCCCAGGTTCCTAAACTCTTCCCTTGCCCACACTCCTGTGTGAGGAAAGACCCCCTTGTTAGGTCTGTGGTGCATGTCAGGGCAGTTGTTTCTATCATATTTCATGCTGCTTTGGTTTTGTATGGTGTTTTTTTCTTGTGTGCATCCTGTATTTGTAAGTATTAAGCTTCTTTGTTCTCACATTTGCTTCAGACCTCTTAATTCCTTTCTTTTAATGTCTGTATTTCTCAAATATCCTTGCTTAGTCTGAGATTTTTCTTGTTGGATACTGTTTCCCCTCTATTACTGTAACTTTGAAGCTCTGCTTATGTTTTAGTGTTGCACAGTTTTATTTTCAGTGCGTTTAATTTTGGAAGTTATACAAATATTCAACTTTTGTGGTATGTAGGAAACTACATTGCTTATAAGTTTTCTGTCTTTGAACTTTAGCTTTTTATACAGTGGAGTGGGAATGCTCCTCTCTACTGGAATATGAACCTTGTGTAGGGTTTGTGCATATCTTTACAGGATGTTTATCTACCGAGAGATTCTTTTATTCCTTTATATGTACTAATAGCATTGAGCATGTCGGTGCTTTATTTTCTCTCTCTGCATCTTTAGTCATCGTTTCTGGTTGATTGGAGTTGGATCTTGGAGACAGACACCAGCCTGGTCTCAGCTTTGGTGTAATTTGTTGTCTGGGTTGCCTTGGCCATTATTTGCGGGCAGTAGTTCCTGCTAGTCTTGATTGTAGACTTGATAAAGAACTATCTGGAGTCTGTTCTTAGTGCCTTCCTTAGGTGTCTGATGCAGCGCCTCTGGAGCCAAGCTTTTTGCTTGCTGTCGACATCAAGAGCTTTGGCTTCTATTGTTGAGACTTCACCCTCTTCCCTTGGTCAAATGCATCCTCAGTCTAGTCTGTTTTTGATGTAGCCCTTGCACTTTATATAGACTGATTTGGTACTAGTCTGTCCTGCACTCAGCATTCCTCTTGACTTCCTTTGGGATTTCTCCATCAGTATGGAGACAGCCTTTACAGTCAATGCCATGTATTGATTTGTACTGAATGCTTTTATACCGAGGTCTTTGGCACTAAGATTGTTCTTACTAGGCATCAGTCATTACCAAAGGCTCTTTGGTACTGGATCTAATTTTCTAATCATAGATATCTCTTTTTGCAGTGTCGTAGACATTGCCGTTTAGTGTCAGGACTTTTTTTTTTTTTTTTTTTTTTTAACAAGTAGCGGTCTTAAATTTTATTTATATCTTTGACATTGAGTTTATATTGACCAGTTTTGAATTGTATATACTCAGCAGCAGACTCCTCTTGCCCATACGGTTCAGGTGTCCTAGGATAATTGGTCACAGTTTGGTATTGTGTGTGCAGTCTCACAGGCTGGTCCTAAGCCTAAGATTTCTTACCCAATTTTATAAGCATTGGGTAGAGCTTGGCCTTAAAGGCAGTAATCTTTCCTTTGCCATACTATTTGCTGCTGTAGGATTTTCTTGCTCCCTGCATCAGGTGCTTAAATTATGACTTTAGTTCATAGGATTCTTAGGCGTTGCAAGGCTGTTTTAGTCTGACTGTGTACACCTTGCCAATACCCACCTCATGCTTCAACGCCTTTCTCAAGGAGGTTGAGGCTAGTTAGTCCCAGGGTAAATTTGAATTGCCCTATCCAGTCATCCATCTTTCCACTGCTTTGTCTATCTGCAGATGAAGGTTCAGCTCACTGATTCCAGTGTTAGCTGCACTGTTACTTGCTGAGATGTAGAAGTTGAAGGACCACCTGATATCTAATGACACCGTAAGTGAGGCATATATCACCTTGTCACTGTCTATAAGACAGTGGGCAAAGCTTTCCAGCCTTTCTTGCTTGGTATGCAAAGTTTTAAGACCAGAAATTATTGGGAATCTTTTTTTGTTTGTTTATTTTTTTTTTTTGTCAAATGAGGTACATCCAAAAGCAAAAGTTGTCCTCTGACCTAGTCAGCCCTGAATACAGGGGAATGATAGCACTTGGTCTACATGAAATGCCTTTTGCTGTTTGTACTGAAATGTATTTCATAAAGGAAGTGTTATTTATACTGCATGTTTTGGGTAATTACAGTTTTCTAAATAGTAATAATTTTACAGATAATGGGCGTAAAGTGAATGTTATACCCTAGATATTAATTAGCTTAGGCCTTTCTGAAAGGCTGTGATAAGTTTTTTTCCTGTTTACACCCAGTTTATAGTCTTGTGCAGATCTAGTTACTCTGAGATTAGTTATCAATTTGGAGATCAGAGACATAGATGCCTTACGGGACAGGACCCAGTACAGACTCGTGGGGAAACTCCACTGATGTTGGCAGTATTTGAAGAGGCAAGTGTCATATGGAGACTCTGGTATCTTTTAGCCAACTGGAGATCTGTCTTACCACATAACTATCTGTTTAAAGCAGATAGTTTCCTTAAAAGTCTGGCATGATATTCAACATTGAATGCTTTAGCCAGGACAAAACCAAATTGTTAAGCCTAATGAAATTCTTTATTGGATGTGGAGCATTATGTAATTTAACAGATCAAATTTGTAAGGCTGGTTTGTTTACAGGGTCTGTGGTAGAATCAGCTTTCCCTTCCCTTGAAAGGGGGAGTCTCCTTACACCAGGCAATCTCCAGTGTGCTGCAAAAGGATGTGGCAAGGCTCCTATTCCGTCCTGATTCATGAATTTTTTAAAGTCAAAAAATCTTAGAGGTGGTGTAGCCAAGATCAGTTAGCGGCACAATGTTTTTACTCTGCTTCCTTATAGTCTTTATTCACCTGTAACTTGGATAACATTTTGTTAAAAAAAAAAAAAAAAAAAAAAAGTCTTTTTATTTTTTTTTTCCCCTGTCAGCAATATTTTATCTGTATACAAATGAACCACTCCAAAATGAGCCTTCAGTAAAACTCTGGGGGGGGGTTACAAACTTTTGTGGGCAGTATCCAGGAACTTTCGATTTAAACTAGATAAACTTGAGACAAAGATGGACTACATAAAAGATGATTGCAGGAAACAAATGGATATGTTAAATGAAGTTCTAAAACGATCTGTGCAGATCTCTTCAATAAAGGAAGCAGTAAGTGAATTAGACAGGAGAATGAGAGAAAATGAAAACTACACAGAATTCATTTTGAAACAATATTTTGTTAGAGAAAGAAGATCTAGAGTAGATCTAGAAGAAACATCAGGATATATGGAATTCCTGAGAAAGAAGGGGGATAGTATGTCAATTCCTGAAAATTGTGAAACTGAATTGAGGCTCCTTAAAGACTCTTCCTCTGGACTGTGTACTACATGAACTACAAAACGAACTGGCACCTCACCTAAGTATCATGTTTAATCATAGCCTCATCTCAGGCTTCGTGCCCACTGAGTGGTGCACAGCTACAGTTATCCTACTCCACAAGGGGGGATCCACCTTGGATCCCGGGAACTACCATCCCATCAGTCTGACTAGCCTGATCTGCAAGGGCATGAAACGCATCATCATGGGACTTGTAAACAAAAACATTGGCAACCTTCAAACACTGGACCCCACCCAGTTTGGGTTCGTGAAGGGCCAATCTTGTTTCCTGAACCTGATTAACTTCTTCAAATCAGTCTCAAGAGCTGTAGACGAGGGTAAGGTGGTTGGTCCACACAGCCTATCTGGACCTCGCCAAGGCCTTCGACACCATCTCCCACTCTGGAATCATAGATAAACTTACTAAGCTGGGCATAAATCCCTACGTCACTCGATGGGTTGCCAACTGGCTTACTGACAGAGCCCAGACTGTAAAAGTAGCAGACTCCAAATTTAGCTCCAAACAAGTGGAGTACATCAGGGTTCAGTCCTGGATCCGCTCTTGTTTGGCATCTACTTCTCTGAAGTACAGGCCAACACTAAGGGACTCTGGCTAACAATGTTTGCAAATTACTGCAAACTGGGAGCCATAACTGAATCCCCCAAATGGTGGATATTTTGCAAAAGGGCCTTACAGAAACAGATGCGTGGTGCCAGAGCCATGTGCTCAAGCTTAATGCCAAGAAATGTATAGTTATCCCCTTTGGGAAAAAACATGTACCCATGAATTACAACATAGGTGGCAGTACACTAAACACCGAAAGTATAATGAGACTTGGGGACACAGGTGGACAGTGGTCTCACCTTCGATAACCACATAGCCACAACAGTCAGGAAATCCTATGTGGCACCTCATCATGAAGGGCTTTTCATCCAGAAAAAAGGTAATTGTCCCACTGTACTCATCCCTCATTAGACCCATTTTAAGAGTACACCGCCCTGTTTGGTATGTACCTCACAAGACATCTGCAACAGCTGGAAAGGCTGCAGAAATACCTCATTAAAAGAATCACAGGCCTAAAGCAGATGCCCTTTACTGACAGGCTAAAAAACTCCAGCTATGCTCTGTTGCATATTGTCTACTCGGAGGTGATCTCTGCTTAACATACAAGGCCATGTCAAACCCTGAGCTGTTGGACATGCTCCACTTAAAGAAATCCCAGTCCCTAAGAGCCACACACTCCAGGGATCTATACCTTGTCATCACAGTGAACAAAACATGCTGGAGGGATAGGTTTCTGACCCAGAGACTCCCCATACTCTGGAATAGACTGCCCATACATGTCAAGCAGAGTGCCTCCTTGGCCCTCTTCAAAAGGAACCTTAGCAACTGGATGGGAGATGGGAAATTCACCCCGTGGATCACATCAGTCGCCCTGCTAGACAGGGGTCCAAGGAAGTAAATATTGTGGGAAGAAATATCCAGGGAATTGTTATGGCTAGGCTTGTATAGGCCCTAGGGCTGATTGCCTATTACCACCCTATGAACGAAGCCTTCCTAGACTTAAACAGCCTAATCCCTCTTAGAACAAAAAGAATTAAAGCCAAAACAGTTGCCTGGCTAACTAATGAAACCAGAAAACTCATGCACCTCGGAGACGAATGTTCGAAGCAATACCAAAAAAATAAGTTAATAACTCTCTAATAAAATTCAAACAACTCCAACTCTGTGTGAAGAAACTAATCCCTAAGGACTGTAAGATTTATTACTGCAATCAGAACATAACTCTAACCCCAAAAAGTTCTGGAATTGCATTTCCTCCCTTCTAAACCCTGGTAGAAAAGATAATGCGTGCCCTAACCCAAACTCCCCAGACCATGAAATGGCATCTAATTTCAACACCCTTTTTGTTGACTGCATAGCCATATTAACCGCACAATTTCCCATATTCCATCCCTCTTAGTCCCCCATATACTGATTTCCCCCCCCAAACACTACACTTTTGTCTTAAACCTATCCCCACCAGCAGCATAAAAAAACTACTCCTTAAACTAAGCTTTGCTCCTACGCTCCTGATAAGCTGCCTCCATCCTTCCTTAAGATAGCTGCAGACAGCATTTCCCTCCCCATTTCCATTCTTATCAACAGATCCATCCAAGAAGCTTATGTCCCCTCACTCTGGAATAAAGCTTTTGGCACCTCTCTCCACAAAGGTGGCATTAACAAACTACTAGCTTCCATCCTACAGCTATTCTCACCTCTTTGTAAAATCCTCAGTGCATTCATTCCCAGCTCTTGCCATAGCTAGCGCACAGTCATCTTCTTACCCCAACACAACATGGTTTCAGGCCTGGCCACAGCAATACCACTGGTCTTCTGTCCATCCTTGACAACATTAATCATGCTCGCAACTCTGGGAAAATCGGATCCACCCTTTAAATAGATCTCTTCAAAGCCTTTGACAGTCTTTCACATCCTCTACTCTTTTCTCAACTTTCCTCCGTCAATTTCTCTCCATCCTCCGTAGCCTGGTTTGCAAGCTCTCTCTCCAATAGACAAGCTGTTAAATGGAAAAATTCCACTTCTTCCTTTCTCAACAATCCATCCAGCGTCCCCCAAGGCTCTATTCTCTGAACTTGTCACAAATCCATAGATAATGCTACACTGACAAAATATGCTGATGCCATAGTTGTCTGTACTGCAAACCCTCCCTCCAAACTCCTTCAAAAAAACCAAGCAGCCTTCTCCAGTACCAAAACTTGGATTCTTAACAGCCATCAAAAAACATTAACACTTTTAATTGATATTGTACCTCACACCAAACTACTCGGAGTCACCACTGATTGACATTTAAAATTCAATGTCCACATCCAAAAATCACAAAAACCCACCAAAAACTGTCTGCTGTATAGACAAAATCACTATCTAACTGCTTCTGTCAGACATACTCTGCCTCCTGCCTGCTCCCCTCTCATGTATGGTGCCCTTCTACTTGTCTCCAACTTAGGCTTCCAGTATTTTTAGGCTGTTTTAAATTTGCTACAGGGTCCAAATACTCCACCTATCACTGCCATTCTCTTCACTCCCTAAACTGGCTTGAGCTTTCCTAATTACCTGAAATTCATACAATTCTGTACCGCTCAAACTCTTATTCCAACCCTCCATCTGTCCCTCTTTTTTATCTGTCTTAACCCCTTACCTCCCCAGCTGTACTCCTGGATCCAAAAACCAAAACCTCCTTAAAATCTATAAACTTCTTGCCCTTCTAGCCAGTTACTTGTATCGCACTCCTTAGCTAAACAATGGAATTCTCTCCCTTCACTGTACTTGCAACCACTCTAATTTCAAATCTCTCCTCCATTCTTACCTTAACTCAGACTGACTTTCTGCTCCCTTCCCACCTAAATTACATTGTCATCTCTTTCAAATTTCTTGTCAGTCCCATCTACCATCTCTTATCACTAACATTATTGTTGGAACAAACACTAAACTTGTATTTAACACTTTGACTTGTACTTTTAATTATATTATCTGTATTATGTTTGACTTTATCTATATTTTAACATTTCTGTTTTTAAGCAAAATCCCTGAATTTGTATTTTAAATTGTATATTTATGCTTTGTATACTGTATATACCATATTTTACTTGATATCTGTTAACTGCTTTTGGAGCTTTTCTCCCCCGGGTCTCCTGAAAATGAGCTTTGTTGGCCCAGTGGACTTTGCCGGTCATCAAATTGGAAATAAACTGGACACCAAAACCTCTTAATCTGCCAGACTCTCTCTTTTGGAATTGATAGACCTCACAGATCCCTTTCAACTTCACACAAAGAAAAAAAAAACTCTGGTTCCCAGATCTGTAATGAAGTTCTAGCCAAGATAAAGATTTGGTACTAAAATCAGCTCTCCAGTTAAAACAAGTCATCATGTTTAATGACTGCACTTCAGTCATGACAAAAAGAAAACCTGTGTTCCATTCGCAGAGGCTGAAAAACAAACTGGATATTACAGCCCCATTACTTTTCCATGCCAAAATTAGGATTTCTTTACCTGATGAACAAAAAACTTTTAAGATGCTAGAAGATGCCTTAGAATTTGCACAAAAAAGTTTAGACAAAACAGACATGGGGCTGGTCTGTTAGTTTAGAAGCAAGCAAGGAGGAGTGGTTGGACCCGAAGAACACAGAATAATGGTACTGTTATTTAATTGAAGATTTTCATATAAATATTTTAAATTTCGTCTTCAGAAAAATTAATAGGGTAAATGTTTCTTTGCTTTCTTTAGCATCTGTTTTGCAGTTTTTCCTTTCACTAGTCTTTAATCTTTTTAATTACATAACTTATTAATAGAAGGTTTTTATAAAGGATGTAGTTACCTTAATTTCTATTCGCTGACTTTTATTTCTCAAAGTAGAGGAAAAATGTAATGAATAAGATATTAGTATATTTGGCTGTTTTTACAAAAGGGAGAAGAAAAAGCAACCCTGTTGTGACGCCCATGCCCTGGCCCAGCAATCAAGGAGCCTCAAGCCTCACCACTAACACCAGAGAGGGCATCTCATGTAGGAGAAAGGATGATAAATACATACAGAAAAGTGCAGTTTCTCTTAAGAGCACACCCAGATATGTCAGTCTGGGGCTGGCTGCTTCTTGCTTTCCAGGTCCCAAATAAGACTCCCCACTGGCACATCTATAGGGTCCAGATCTCAGCCTAGCTGGCAAGTTAACCTCCAGTACCCTCTGTCCACCCAGTGCTTCGTGTCCCTGCCTAAGTACCTGACACGCACACTTTAAGTATTTATACAACTTCACAGTCACTCCTGGGAAAGGCTGACAGATTCTCCCGCTGTGCCCAAATGCCCAGACTACACGGTAGTAATTCCTGCCACCACCAGCTAATAATCAGCAGCTACCCAAAGGCCCTTAAAATGACATCCAATTATTACTGTGCGTTATTATCCATTAGTAGTGTAACTAAGCAATCAAGGCTTATTATGGGATCACATAAGCATGCAATGTGCTCTAGAGCTTAATATATCTCTACATAAACCAGCCACAGTTGAAAAGGGTTCAAAAATATTTAATAATAAATACTAAAACACAAGACAATACTACACCACAGTGCTAGAGTTTAGAGATCACACAAACTTAAAATAACTCAGTAGTACAGTTCTGACATAAAAAAAAACACTTGGTCTAATCTTTATAGTCCTAGCTATTTCTACAAGAAAACCCACTTCTAAGATAACTTAAGACAACAGGCAGTGCTGTAGGTTGGATATCAAGACAAAAATGCTTAATAATCTCTGGTTCTCACTGTTTAAATTGAAACTGCAGTTCTGCTAAACATTACATCATCTTTTACACCTTCCTGGTTCCCAGACCACACAGAAACTGCATTTACATTCTTTTACACTTGGAGCAATAAAGGACATTCCACGTGTAAATTCTGGTCATTTAACTTTAGCCTTAAAAGAATAGGCAGGAAGCCTTCATCTAGCTGGACCGGAGCCGAATTGTAAAACATCACAGGAAGTGATGAAATAATTTTTCAAAGAACAGATGTGAAATGCTTGACTAAGTTTTCCGTACAGCAGATGGCAATGTTGCTACAATCTTGAAGTTCAACATTTTAGTATTTTCTTTCGTTTAAGATTTATATTTACAAATGCCAGAATTATGTATCAAATTCTATTTGGCTAGGCTGGCAACCTTCACCAATCTCTACACCTATCTTGAATTAGAGTCATGAGAAGTTATTTTTAGGATGCAGCTTATGACTGTTTTTGTATCGGTTAGATACTCTATCTGAACGGAGCGTTTCAAATTGTGATTGCTGTGAAAGTAGTAGAGATGCTTGCTTGGTCTTTGGGTTATGTTGAGGGCTCACGGACATATTTAAAGATTCACTCTGTTAGTTTTTTGAACTTGAGTGTATTTTTTCATCATGCGAGTTGAGTAATGTGATTGCAAGCCCCCCCCACAACTGACAGATCACTCCTTTTACTATCTTTTCCTGCTCAAACATCAGTTATGTTAAAAAATGCAATATTAATGCCTTGAGCTTTTCTCAAGATCAAATGTTGCTCATACTTGCTCCTGCTGCTTTCAATGAGCAAAAACTGCTTCAGCTTTGACCCGATACTAAACAGGAAGTTAAGTCGACAGAACTCTGAACAGTGGATGCAAAGATCAGAGATTCAAAGCGGAGCAACTTGGTGATTACTTTAAAAATGCACTAATTACTTGTACAGATACAATTTTAAAAAGGTACTACTGTTCTTTCCTGTTAAGGCTGCATTTAACATAAGTTGAGTGCATTGCAGTTAATAGAAGTGTGAAATTGCTATCTGTATTGAAGGCTGTGCTCAAATATGTCTAATAACAAGTAGTTCATAGTTTCATTTGAAATATGGATGTTTAAAATATTCACCTCATGAATAAAGCTTGAGATGTGAGCCTTGGCATTTCCTTCAGGAAAACATTGCGATTTACTTGTCAGACATTTGAGCATTACTTAGTACTGCATGGAACTTTTCTGTATTAGACATTACTTGGGGGGGGGGGTGTCTGTGTGTGATTTCTTTGTAAAAGACAGTTACGGGTGTTGAAGTTTATTTTTTTTACAGAAGTGGAAGTTTTCTCTATGCATATGGATAATGTTTTTAAGGTAATTGCATGTCGTTTTCTGATTAATGTGTCAGAGTGCTTTCACCATATGTGAAATTACATATGGAGAGCTTCATGGCTATTTTACATTTTGGATGTGCAACTTTCATCACACTGAAGTTAACAGTATGTACTGCTTGGTCGTGCTTATCAGAAGCTTCATGAGCATCTTCCTGAAAGAGAGCCTATCTTCCCAAGTTTCTATAGAGTATTTGTGATCCTCTGTACAGTACAATATTTTAATTTTCCCGACCAAACCGTGGTCAAATAACTTACTACTGAGCTATACTATTATCGCATTTGTTTATAACCTATACTAGCTCGTATGCATTACCTTTTGTCAACCTACAAGTTAATATAGATCCATTTTAGAATATTTGAGTACCTCTCAACCGTGCTTGTAAAAGTGTATCATTCCAATGAATCTGTGAGGTAAATGATACTATACATGCAACAAACTTGATGCACTCAGATACAATTTGTACCTGTATTTTAGGATTGGGGAACTCACACTATTACCATAGAGGTATTTAAAATATGTAACTGTTCACGAGTGGGGATGTATGTATGTGTGTGTGTGTATGTATGTATATATATATATATATATGTGTGTGTGTAATATTGTGTATGTGTGTGTATATATATATATATATATATATATATATATATATATATATGTGTGTGTGTGTATATATATATATATATATATATATATATATGTGTGTGTATATATATATATATATATATATATATATATATATATATATGTGTGTGTATATATATATATATATATATGTGTGTGTATATATATATATATATATATATGTGTGTGTGTATATATATATATATATATATATATGTGTGTGTGTGTATATATATATATATATATATATATATATATATATATATATATGTGTGTGTATATATATATATATATATATATGTGTGTGTATATATATATATATATATATATATATATATGTGTGTGTGTATATATATATATATATATATATATATGTATATATATATATATATATGTATATATATATATATATATATATATATATATATATATATATATATATATATATATATATATATATATATATATATATATATATTGCAATAATAACTTCAAAAGCAACTGGACAAAAGAAAGAGGCAACACACGGGCTGATTGTTTTTAGCGCTTTCATTCCATTAACATCCTGGAACTTCATCAGAAAACTAATCATGAAAAGTACAAACAGTGCAGATTTAAATATCGGCAGTACAATCATAAAAATTCAACAATTGAAAACTGGAACCATATTGTCCAATCATGTATATACAAGGTGAGGCAGTCAGCCAATGAATGGAAAGGCAGAAAATAAAGGGAGTGGTTATAGTCAGCTTCAGAGACTATTTCAATGGCTAAAAATAAACCAATCAAAAGATCAGTAAGAAAACGTAAACCAATACAAAGAACACAATAGTTCTCAACAACCAACCATCAATGGGTAAAGATAGACAAATCAAAGGATGAAGAGTTCATCAGTAACAAATAGGAAGCTGCAGACTAAATAAAATCCTATAGCGGAAAAGAATCCAGTCCCTCAGGACGACTAGAAACATACCTCAACGTAACATCAATAATGGCAGCACAGATATCCACTAAATAAAAATAATAATGATAAATAAACGTAGCATAGAAAAATAAAGTAAAAAAGAGAGATGAACTTCGCACTTTCAAAAAATATATATAATGACTTATATATTAATTATATAAAGAACATGTAAATCCACAATCCTACAACACAAAGAAAAAGTATAAAAATATATAAGCAACGCAAAATAACGCAAAGTAGATCAAAAGAGGAAACCAGAATGCAGCAGTAGTAAATGGCTATGAAAAGAGTCAAGGACACGACTGTGCGATAGTAAACCCAGTAGTAAATCCTCGACAAGGAAAGAAATCAAAAACCTGGGCCATATTCTATTAGAGTAAAACAGCGCAGTAAAAGACAGCCTGTAAATAATGAAATAACCCAACAGTCCTAAATGGAAAAGCAGCAATAAAACTTAAAAATAGCAATAGAACCTAGAGAAATGAAACCTAGAAAAATGAATTAAGCAGAGCCCATGAGAGAGGCAGCAAGCTGGAGAAACCAACATCATTCACAACAGCAAAACGGAAGAAACCAAAAGCAAGCACAAAGACAGGGCTAGCAGGCAAAATACGTAACCATGACATAAAAACAAATGGGAAACAGTAGAACAGTACAGTAGTTGAGTACGATATAACATGTAAACGGATTCAATACCAAACTAGTGCTGTGGAAAACAAAAAATAAAATAACATAAAATAGAATAACATAAAATAGAAGTCCTCAACTTTATAACTGCCAGCATAAAACACATTTGAGATTTAAAGATTCATTCAGCCCAGGGGCAGAGTCCGCTCCTAATTTGAGCTGCCACTTAAGTTCTTGTACTTCCAGGTAGGTATCGTAATCCCCAAAGAATAGATCAACTTGTTCCAAGATCAAAAGAGAGTATTTAGAGAAACTCGTACAGCTCTCCGCATGGCAAGCCAATGCATTTCTGAAGTCTCTAGCTCTAATAGCTCCGTAGTGTTCTTTCACTCTGTCAGACAGTTTGCGGCAAGTTTTGCCAATGTAAAAAGCTTGGCAAGAATCACAGACAGCAGCATACACAATGTTTTTACTGTTGCAATCAAAGTGGTAAGCAAAAGACACAGTGAAGTTAATATGACCAAAAGTAAAACAATCGCCTATAAAAATGTACTGGCAACAAATACACTTCTGGCAAGAAAACATGCCCTTCGGGTCTGTTATGTTGCGCACTGATTCAATTAAAAAGGAAGAGTCTCTGTTCTCAAATTTAAATCTCAGAGTGTTACTTTTTTTATATGTGAACAGTGGTGCATCGCCAAGTGTAGCTGACAACTCGTCAGAGCTATTAACAATTTTCCAGTTATTGCAAAGCACAGTTTTAATCAACTGCATGTCACGGCTGATAGGAATAGGAAAACTCAAGGTCCGGTCAGCAGCAGACAGTTCTGTGGTTTTCGGTGTAAACCCAGATTTAAGTATCGGAGGGAACTTAGTGTATCTGCAAGTGGAGACTTCACGCATGATGGAACGAATTAAAGCAACAGGATAATGCTTCTGTACAAATAAATTACACAGAAATTCACATTCCGTATCAAACAAACAATCACTAACAAGTCTAGAGAGTCTAATAAACTGGCCGCGCACAACATTCTTTTTCATGTGAAAAGGGTGCTGGCTGGTATAATCTAGAAAATTGTTTCTGTAAGTTTTCTTACGGAAAATGTTGGAAACCAAACACTTATGGATCACATCTTGAGGAACTGTAGTGTCCAAAAAAGAAACTGTCTTGCCACACTCTGATTTCACAAAGGTCAAGAAAGGAATGCTGTCATTCAGAGACTGTAAAAACAGATCCAGTTGTGCAAGAGAACCTGTCCACACAAAAAAAACATTGTCTATGTATCTATGGTATAGCTGGGTAAATTCGAACCCAGGTAGATACCTTTAAAGTATCCAGTTCCCAGGTGGCAAGCACAAGGTTTGCATAAGCAGGTGCCATCTTCGATCCCATGGCAACCCCTTTAACTTGCTGGTACAAATTGCCATTGAAATGGAAGAAGTTATTACAAAGTACTGACCCGAAGAAATGATGCACATGATCCGTGAGTGATCAAGACCAGCATAATGACCCAGGAAACGTTTTCCAAAAGCCTTCCCTTCCTTATGCGGAATGTTTGTGTAGAGAGAAACAACATTAAGTGTCACAAAAATGCAATTGTCCAAATCTAAATTAGACTCAAACAGTAGGTGCAAAAAAGCCCAAGAATCTCTAATGTAGTAATCTACCTCGGTTCGAATTTACCCAGCTATACCATAGATACATAGACAATGTTTTTTTTAGTGTGGACAGGTTCTCTTGCACAACTGGATCTGTTTTTACAGTCTCCGAATGACAGCATTCCTTTCTTGACCTTTGTGAAATCAGAGTGCGGCAAGACAGTTTCCTTTTTGGACACTACAGTTTCTCATGATGTGATCCATAAGTGTTTGGTTTCCAACATTTTCCGTAAGAAAACTTACAGAAACAATTTTCTAGATTATACCAGCCAGCACCCTTTTCACATGAAAAAGAATGTTGTGCACGGCCAGTTTATTAGACTCTCTAGACTTGTTAGTGATGATTGTTTATTTGATACTGAATGTGAATTTCTGTGTAATTTATTTGTACAGAAGCATTATCCTGTTGCTTTGATTCGTTCCATCATTCGTGAAGTCTCCACTTGCAGATATACTAAGTTCCCTCTACTTAAATCTGGGTTTACACCAAAAACTACAGAACTGTCTATTGCTGACCGGACCTTGAGTTTTCCTATTCCTATCAGCCGTGACATGCAGTTGATTAAAACTGTGCTTTGGAATAACTGGAAAATTGTTAATAGTTCTGACGAGTTGTCAGCTACACTTGGCGATGCACCACTGTTCACATATAAAAAAAAGTAACACTCTGAGATTTAAATTTGAGAACAGGGACTCTTCCTTTTTAATTGAATCAGTGCGCAATATAACAGAATCGAAGGGCATGTTTTCTTGCCAGAAGTGTATTTGCTGCCAGTATATTTTTATAGGTGATAGTTTTACTTTTGCTCATATTAACTTTACTGTGTCTTTTGCCTTTCACTTTGATTGCAACAGTAGAAACATTGTGTATGCTGCTGTCTGTGATTCTTGCCAAGCTTTTTACATTGGCAAAACCTGCCGCAAACTGTCGGACAGAGTGAAAGAACACTACGGAGCTATTAGAGCTGGAGACTTCAGAAATGCATTAGCTTGCCATGCACAGAGCTGCATGAGTTTCACTAAATACTCTTTTCTGATCTTGGAACAAGTTGATCTATTCTTTGGGGATTATGATACCTACCTGGAAGTACAAGAACTTAAGTGGCAGCTCAAATTAGGAGCGGACTCTGCCCCTGGACTGAATGAGTCTTTGAATCTCAAATGCGTTTTACGCTGGCAGTTATAAAGTTGAGGACTTCTATTTTATGTTATTTTATTTTTTGTTTTCCACAGCACTAGTTTGGTATTGAATCTGTTTACATGTTATATTGTACTCAACTACTGTACTAATAATTACTAATGTTTATTTGAAAGTCTTACGGATTTTATTTTCAGTACTACTGTGTGTTAATGAGGTTTTTGTCAGGTTTCTAGCTTTGCTACTGTTCTGCTCTGTTTCCTATTTGTTTTTATGTCATGGTTACGTATTTTGCCTGCTAGCCCTGTCTTTGTGCTTGCTTTTGGTTTCTTCTGTTTTGCTGTTGTGAATGATGTTGGTTTCTCCAGCTTGCTGCCTCTCTCATGGGCTCTGCTTAATTCATTTTTCTAGGTTTCATTTCTCTAGGTTCTATTGCTATTTTTAAGTTTTATTGCTGCTTTTCCATTTAGGACTGTTGGGTTATTTCATTATTTACAGGCTGTCTTTTACTGCGCTGTTTTACTCTAATAGAATATGGCCCATGTTTTTGATTTCTTTCCTTGTCGAGGATTTACTATTGTGTGTACTAACGCACAGTTGTGTTTTTGGCTCTCGTCATTGCCGTTTGCTACTGCTGCATTCTGGTGTCATCTTTTGGTCTACTTTGCGTTATTTTGCGTCGCTTATATAGTTTTATACTTTTTCTTTGTGTTGTAGGATTGTGGATTTACATGTTCTTTATATAATTAATATACAAAGACATACTCTGAGGCTCTGAGTAAAAATTTACCTAAACAGCAGAGGCCTCCAAAGCAGACACCCAAACAACTGCTACTGTAAAAAAACCCAGGCAGGTAAAGGGGGGCCCTGAACCCTTTAGCCCAGTATCCTTCCTTCACCAAGAATGATGCCACAATATAGAGACAAGATGATCAGCTTTAACAATTGGCTTAATGTCTGGTGTCATTCAAAGGGGATCCAGTGTCTGCCTGCCTGGGG
>NC_056728.1:857797210-857973665 GCF_019279795.1 Protopterus annectens
AAAAAAAATGAAATTCTCCTAATACATTTGTCTTTTTTGAAATAAAAGCACTTGTATGTTTTTATTTAAGAAAGCACTTACTGATGTATTTTCTTTATTTTGGTTGATGGTATTAATGCAAGATGGCGGGGGCGGGATGTATGATTTTTCATTTTATTGTACAACTGTCTCATCCAGTTATGTTAATTGGGGCTTTTTTCATAGTTATGGCAATAAAGTTAGGTTTAATTTCCTATTAAACTAGAAAGTTAGACATACTTTTATAAGAGTATGCTTATTTTTCTAGCTTTCTAATATTTTAAGACTATTTAGGAAGTAGTAGCGTTTTTCTTGCCCTTTGGATCAGTTAGCAAGTTGTTTCCTTTCATCTTCAAACCAGGAATTTTACATTCCATGATTTATAGTTTAACTTGTTTATAAGTTCATTTGTTTAATAGTTTTAGTGAATTTGTCAACAGCAATATTTCTTGATATATGGCATTTAATCTTTATACTGAACCACTGAATTCTCTATTTAATGTTTTTCTCTTACATTTTCATAGGTAGGTACTAGGCTATCTGCCCGAGGGCATTTATAAGCCTAGCCAGTGTGTCAGCTTTCGCCACCCCATTGATTTAACTGAGCCTCTGTCAGGAGGAGCCAATGAAGTGATCCCAGGGGTGTATTTTCTGATACCCATCCACTCGTCAAGGTTTCTCTTAGAGTATTAGTGAGGGGCTCTGCCTACTGTAGTTAGGAATTTTGTTCCAATGTATATGGAGTCTGTGACACAAATCTATTCCTCCAGCATGTTCTATTTATTGTTGTGGCGAGGTTTAGCTCAGTAGAGTGAGTGGCTCGCAGTGACTTGGATTTCTTTAGATGGAGTATGTCTATCAGTTCTGAGTTGGACATGGCTTTGTAAGTCAGGCAGAGATCACCTCTCAGTAAGCGATATGCCACTGAGTACAGCTGGTGTTTTTCCAGTTGGGCTGCATAGGGCATATGTTTGAGACCTGTAATCCTCTTGGTGAGGTACTTTTGTGGTCTTTCCAGCTGTTGGAAGTGTCTTGTGAGGTACATCCCAAATAGGGCATTGTACTCTGATTGGTCTGATGAGTGATAAGTAGAGGGGCATTATAACCTCTTTATTTCTTGATGCGAACCCTTTAGTAATTAGATGGGCTGCATAGAAGGATTTCCTAACTACTTTGGCAATATGATTGTCAAAGGAGAGATTACTATTTACCTGGGTCCCCAGATCTCTTATTACTTCTGTTTTATGGAGGCTGCCACCTATGTTGTAATTCAAGGATGTTTTGTTTTTCCCAAATCGGATGACTATGCATTTTTTGGCATTTAGCTTGATGTCATGACTTTGACACCAGCTGTCTTTCTCAGTAATGCCCTTTTGGAGGATGTCTGTGTCAGCTGGAGAGTCATTTATGGCTCCCAGTTTGCAGTCATTGGCAAACTTGGTTAGCCATAGTCCTCCTGTGTATGCCTGTACTTCTGAGAAGTATATACCGAACAGGAGGGGTCCCAGGACCGATCCTTGCAGGACGCAACTTGTGACTGGTTTAGAGTCCGACCTGGAGCCCGCTATTCTTACCTTGAGTTCTGTCTGTAAGCCAGTTGGCAACCCATCTTGTGACGTAGGGGTTTATGTTCAGGCTGGTGAGTTTTGCATAATTCCCGAGTGGGGAATGGTGTCAAAAGCCTTGGCGAGGTCAAGGTAGGCTGCTTGTGAACTACCCTTCCCCTCATCTATGGCCTTGGTGATTGTCTCGAAGTCATCCAGGTTTAGTAGGCATGATCTGTCCTTAAAGCCAAACTGGGTCTGGTCAAGTGTTTCGAGGTTTCCAATGTCTTTGTTAATGAGTTCCATGACTACGCGCTCCATAGCCTTGCAGTCAAAGCTAGTCAGGCTTATGTGGCGATAGTTACCAGAATGTCTGTATACAATTGTCTTTCAATGAATATTTTCATTAGCAGGCATTTGAAGAGAAGCAGTTTACATAAATACTTGCATTTGCATGAAGCCCACATAATTTTCTAACAGTAAACACACTTGCTAAATGCAGATATTGTTAAAGTATTGTTGAAAGATTATTCAGTATTAGTGGGATTTTATTTTAAAAAGGAAAAGGTACTTTGGTTCTATGTAGAAATGCATTACCTAGGCCTAAAATCTTAAATTCTTCTGATAAAAGTGGAATATTGGCATTAATAGAGATCAACAAACTACTTTATATACACTTGTGAATACATACTGGATACCTGGAATTGGGGTGAAAATTGCTAAGAAACTTTTAGATACTACCTTGCATGCAAAAGGTGAATTAATACTTGCAGGAGATTTTAACTGTATCCTGTGTAGTAGAGATACAACAAATGGACGGGAACCAAAATTAACCACAGTAAAGAACTTCTCAAAAGCCGACTTCACACTTCTAAAGACTAGTGTGGTCTCCTTTAAGGCCCCCGAGCCGGCGGAAAACAGTACTCAAGCCGCTGAATCACTTACAAATGCCTTCTACCAGCACCTGCAGGACTGCATGGATAAGGCAATCCCAAGCAAAACAAAGACTCTTTGTACCAAAGGCAAGCATCCAGTCTGGTGGACCCCAGCCATAAACAAACTCTACAACAAAAGGAGGAAGCTACTACAAGATAGAGCAAAATCCTTAAAAGGTAAGACACCCTTGATCACTATAAGTAAAAAACTAAGAGCTCTCATAAAATCATCCAAAGCAAATTTCGAAAAATAGCTAAAGACTCAAAAGACAATCATAAGGCCTTCTTTAGCTATGTTAGAAACCTGGGAGGAAACTCCCAGATATGCTCAGAGCTAGTTCAAAATGATGTGAAGATTACTGATCCTACAGACATTGCCAACATACTGGCTGACAGGTTCAGTGCAAACTTCTCCCCTCCCCAAAAGGAGAGATATCTATACCAACGATTGCAGCCCCCAAACATCTCCAGCGCCCAAGTGAGAACTGCTCTCCAAAGCAAAAACACAGCATCCATGGGACCTGATGGTGTCCCCGGCTGTGTGCTCCATGAACTCAATGAGGAATTAAACCCACAGCTAGGACAGCTGTTTAATCAAAGTCTTACCTCTGGATACGCACTCCAGGAGTGGCGCACTGCAACTGTGGTACCACTTCACAAAGGCGGTGCCTCCACCGACCCTGGAAATTACCGCCCATTAGCTTGACAAGCCTTATCTGCAAAGCCATGGAGAGGATCATAATGGACCTCATAAATAAAGACATAGGGACTTTGCAGACTTTGGATCCAACCCAGTTTGGCTTTGTCAAAGGCAGATCATGCCTTTTAAACTTGGTTGACTTTTTCAAACAGTCACCAAAGCCATTGATGAGGGAAAGGCAGTCCATACAGCCTACCTCGATCTGGCTAAGGCCTTCGATACAATACCCCATTCGGGTATCATTGAAAAACTCATCAGCTTAAATGTCAACCCATACATCACAAGATGGGTTGCAAACTGGCTGAGTGACAGAACCCACAGGGTCAGAGCTGCTGGCGCCATGTCAGACTCAAAGCCTGTCACAAGTGGTGTCCCACAGGGCTCAGTCCTGGGCCCACTCTTGTTTGGCATCTACTTTTCAAGTACAAGCAAACACAGGAGGGTTATGGCTGACAAAGTTTGCAGATGACTGCAAACTGGGCACCATAGTAGAAAACACATCTGACACAGATATCCTTCAGAAGGGTCTCACAGAAACGGATAACTGGTGCCAGAGCCACGGCCTAAAGTTAAATGCCAAAAATGCATAGTCATACCCTTCGGGAAAAACAAGGTTACCCCTAGCTACCAAATAGGTGGCAATCCACTGAGCACAGAAGAAGTTATCAGGGACCTGGGGACCCAGGTTGATAGTAGTCTGTCATTCGACACCCATGTAGCTAAAGTAGTTAGGAAGACCTTCTACATTGCCCACCTTATCATGAAGGGATTCTCATCTAGATCAAGGGAGGTCATAGTCTCCCTTTACTCATCACTCATCAGACCAATGATTGAGTACAATGCCCCATTCGGAATGTATCTGACCCGACACTTGCAGCAGCTGGAGAGGCCACAAAAGTTCCTCACCAAAAGGATAAAGGGTCTCAAAAATCTGTCCTATGCTGCCCGACTGAAAGAACTCCAGCTCTATTCAGTCGCCACCGCTTGCTCAGAGGTGACCTTTGCCTAACATACAAGGCCATGTCAAACCCAGATTTGATGAATATGCTTCACCTCAAAAATCTAGATCCATCAGAGCCACAAGGGCGGAGACTTAAACCTTGACACGGCTATTAATAGGACGTGCTGGAGGGATAGATTCATCACCCAAAGACTCCCTATGCTGTGGAACAAAATCCCGGTACATGTGAGGCAGAGCACCTCGCTGGCCTTGTTCAAGAGAAATCTTGACCAATGGATGGGAGATCGCAGATATACCCCAGGGATTACCTCAGTGTCACTGCTCGACAGAGGCACAGAAAAATAATGGGTATAGTTCCCCATACTAAAGGGGTGGCCTAAGCCACAAAACGATGGGCTAGGCTTGTAAATGCCCTCGGGCAGATAGCCTAGTATGAACCTATGAACCTATGAACATCAGTAGCTATAATTTAAAAAAAGTTACTGATCTAAACTTGCACAACAGGATTTAAAATCTACAAAATCCCTTATAGGCATTATTCATTTTCGATTTGGCACCCAAGTTAATACTGATAGTAGTCTATATGCCAAAACTGAAGTTTTGATAATGTCATGCCCTTTGTCTGACCACAGTGCCATAAAGTTTACTATTTTTCTAAAGCCTAATAATTTAATTCACTGCCAAAGAATCCCTGCTTGTATAGTAAAAATAAGATTTTAAGGATTTGTTCTTGAAATCAGTTTATTGATGTAAATGGAGAAGTTTCTGAAGTTGTGGGATGCACTAAATGCATATCAATATGAATAATTAAAAATTGGTTTATGCAAAAGAAAGGAATGGGACAGAGAATTTAAAACTTTGCAGTCTAGCACAGATTAAAATGAAACACAAGCTAATAAAACTGAATTCTGAATTAAGTTTTGAATCTGAAATATTTTGCCCTTAATCGTATAATCTCAAAATTAGAAAAATTGAAATGGCACTTACTCCATAAATCCCAAAGGTTTAAGTAAATTAGCTATCGGATCTAAGAAAAAATAAACATAAATCATTATTAAGGAATTGACGTTTAAACAAGAGAAGAGAGTTGTAGTAACTGATTTAAAAAATGTATTACAATGTTTTAGAAAATATTACGAAAGCATAACTGTAAAATAACTTTTGAAAATAGTATTACAGATTACCTTTTAAAAAATAACATACATTTTAAATTAAAGAACAAAAAATTAGTATTAAATTCTTTTCATTTAAAGAATTAAAAGAGCAAATAAAAAAAATCATTAGGTATAGATGGTTTAATTCCAGAACTATATAATTTGATGCCAGATAATACCTTAAGTATATTACAAAAAGTATTTAAACAAGTTAAGACTACATTGGGTATCCTGAGGCAATGTAGCAACTGCCACATGTACACAGACAGCCCTCTCCTATTGTCTCTCAACACTCCGACTTGTGAGAGATGCACTTGTGCATCCGAATTGGAAGCCATGCCCTCTCCAGCCAAGACCGGAATAGCTGGTCAAGAGAAGGTCAACACTTACACCACATGGAACACACACCACATGGAACACACAGCCCTCCAGAACACACACCAGCACTGCCTTCGCGTAAAAACACAAACCACACACCCACCTTCGCTGAGGCTGGTAATAAAAATCTACCCCAACAGCAGAGACCTCCAAATCTACCCCAACAGCAGAGACCTGCAAGGCAGAAATGCACTGTACCACCACAACACTAATCACGAGGCACTCAACTCTCCTGAACAGTGTGCCATTCAACCAAAGCCCCTATGGCACAACAGTATGCCCAGCACACTAGTCATAAGTGACTTGATAGTGAGGCACACTGATGTTCCACTCACTAGGTTGAATAAGGAGAAAGTAACAATCAGCTGCCTGTCCGGTGCCAGGATCCACCATATAACGCGTACACACAGGTACCTCAACAGATACAAATATGACTCTTGTCATTGTACATGTGGGTGTGAATGACTTGAGATGTACCTCACTGGACTATATGAAGAGACATGGAGGAGCTCTCAAATTATGTAGCCCAGGCAGGTTTGACCCTAGCCCTGAGCAACATCCTACCTTCACCTAGAATGGTACCACAGTCCAAGCAGAAAATGATTGATTTCAACAATTGGCTAAGATTCTGGTGTCATTTTAAGGGGAATCCAGTATCTGCCTGCCTGGGATGACATGATTGACAGACTTCGATGCTTTGCCAGAGATGGCTTACATCTGTCACCCCTGGGCTTCCAAATACTGGCCAAGGCTCTTGCCACCCCTATAGTACCTTTTTAGGTAATGTTCCAAAGACTAAATTACCACCGTAACAGCTACAAACAAATGCAATCTGAGGGTCATTCTGTTCAATGCTAGAAGTCTAAATCTCAAAATGCACTCGCTCAAAGCACTCCTTAAAATGGAGAACATCGACATTTGTGCTGTAGCAGAGACTTTGTTCAAGGCAGCAGAAAGCACCCCTACACTACCAGGCTATCCACACCTTTTGGCCCCAGAACTTGTATCGAAGCTCCAAAGGTGGTGTTTCCATATTCATAAAGAATGCGCACACCTCCAAACTGGTAGCCCAACTTAATGCCTCATAGAAACTTCAGGTGCAGGTACCATTGGGTAAGGCTGAGATTCAGGTTGTAGCCTGTTATAGGTAACCCAACCATGTCCCAACACTTGTACTCCACATTCCTAAGCACCCGGGAGAATATTAGGGTCCAACCTAACAAACATACTGGGTGACTTCTACTACTCCATTAACTGTGAAAACTACTAGTGTACCAATACACTTGCCCAACGTTGCCTGGAATTCATTAATTCCAATGCCCTGGACCAGCTCGTTCTTATCCCCACTGGGGAGGTAGCAACATCCTTGACCTGGCCATTACTAACATGGGCGACCATTGCTGTACACCAGTAGTCAACTCCTCCTTGGTTATATCCAACCACAAACTAATCACCTTGGAAATGCACATCTCCACCCCCACCCCCCTTGCAAAGGTAACCACCATGAAAAGCTTCTCCAAAGCTAACTTTAGGCTCCTAACAACAGAGGTGGCTAACTTTACAGCAACCATGCAAATGAAGAATAGTTGCATGACCGCCGAATCATACACCAATGCACTGTACAAACACTTACACAAATCTTGCTATACCCAATAGAACAAAGATACTCTACTCCAAAAAAAAAAAAAAAAAAGGAAGCCAATCTGGTGGTCCCCTGCCATAAACAAACCTACAACAGGAGGAGGAAACTGATTTGGAATAAGGTTAAGTCCCAAGACTGGAAAAACTCCCTTATCAGCCACAACAAAAAGTTGAAATCCCCCATCAAAACCTCTAAAGCTAGCTATGAAAACAGAATTGCAGCAGATAGTAAAGACCACCACAAGGCCTTCTATAGTTATGTAAAGAATCTCCATGGCAATACACAGATTTGCTCTGAGCTACTGCACAATTGTACCTCTCCTATATGGAGCCAACAGATATTGCCAATATACTGGCCGACATTCAGTGCCAACTTTACCCCCCCCCCCCGCCAAAGCGCCAATCACAATACCAGTAGATTGCCAGGCATCCAGTATTACTGCTGCACAGGTTAAAACAGCACTGTCCAAGGGCAAGAATACAGCTTCTATGGGACCTGACAATATCCCTGGCTGTGTTCTACATGAACTACTGTGTGTGAACTGGCACCTCACCTCTGTGCCCTGTTCAATCACAGTCTTACCTCAGGCTTTGTCCCTACTGAATGGCGCACTGCTATAGTCATCCCTCTCCACAATAGAAGAGCATCTACAGACCCTGGGAACTATCATCCTGTTACCCTGAAGTCTTGTATGCAAAGCTATAGAATGCATTATCATGGACCTAACAAACAAGGATACAGGGAATCTCTATACTCTGGATCCCACACAGTTTGGTTTTGTGAAGGGTAGGTCATGCCTGCTCAACTTGGTAGACTTCGAGTCAGTCACCAGAGCTGTGGGTGAAGGCAAAGTGGTTCATACAGCCTACATTGATCTGGCCAAGGCATTTGATACCGTTCCCCACTCAGGAATCAGAAAAACTCACTAAGCTAGGCATCAACCAATATATCACTCGGTGGGTTGCAAATCGACTCACAGAATCCACAGTGTGAAAGTAGCGGACTCCAGTCAGACTGCCGACCAGTCACAAGTTGAGTCCCACAGGGAGTGATCATGGGTCCTCTCCTGTTTGGCATCTACTTCTCAGAAGTCCAGTCCAACACGAAGAGACTCTGGCTGACAAAGTTTGCAGACCATCATAATTTAATAGCCATTATTAACTCCCCAAGCGATCTTGACATCCTACTGCAAGGCCTCACTGAGACCAATGACTGGTGTCAGAACCATGGCCTGAAGCTCAATGCCAAAAAATGTCATCCCCTTTGGGAAAAACCCAGTTCCCATGAACTACCACATCGATGGTAGTCCACTGAATACCAAAAGTGTTATAAGAGATTTGGGAACACAGATTGACAGCAACCTCTCCTTAGACCATCACACTGCCACTGTGGTCAAAGTCCTATGTGGCACATCTTGTTGCTAAGAGCTTTGCATCCAGGAAGAAGGAGGTCATTTTCTCCCTCTACTCTTCCCTCATTAGGCCAATCGAGTGCTATGCCCTATTTGTCATGTACCTTACTAGACACCTGCAACAACTGGAGAGGCTGCAAAAGTATCTCACAAAGAGGATCCTAGGCCTTATAGATTTGTCCCTATATGGGCACACTCAGAAAACTCCAACTATTCTCGGTCTCATATCGCCTACTTAGAGGCGACCACTGCTTGACTTATAAAGCAATGTCTGAACCAGCGCTCTCAGAAATGCTACATCTAAAGAAATCCCTCCGCACCATACGCTCCAGATGCCTCAACCTCATTACCACAATCAGCAGAACGTGCTGAAGGGACAGGTTCATAACCCAGAGACTGCTCATGCTATAGAATAGACTTCCCATACATGTCAAACAGAGCACCTCACTGGCCCTCTTCAAAATAAATCTTGATGAGTGGATGGGAAATAGAAAATTCACCCTGGGGATCACTCCAGTGGTTCTACTCGACAGAGGCACTGGAAACTAAGGTTGGGTGGCATGATGCCAGAGTAATCCTATTAGCTGGGTTTGTAAAGGCTCCAGGGCCATTTGCTTAGTACACACCTATGAACCTATTAACTATCCCTCCCTCTTTGTGGTGGTCTGTTTCTTTTCTCAAACGAGAAAGCTCTCAAACTCTGCTCCTCTTAAAGCATATATCACTACTTAATGTAGATTATAAAATGTTTGTCTTTTCTTTCTAAAAGATTAAATTTCATTATCCCAAAATTAATAAATGAGGCTCAAACTGGATTTATTTTACAAAGAAAAGTTCAGGATAGTATTAGACATAACATTGATACAGCTAATAAAAACAATAATTTATCAGTAGAGTCTAGATTTAGGTAGAGCCTTTGATTCCATCAGTTGGTCTTAAAGTACTTTGATTATAACATTTTCTGAAATTTATCAATCTTATGAACCTTAATAGGAACAATTTATTGTTTGTTAAAATTGTTTTTTTTATCTAGCTCATTTAAGACCTTAATAGGTATGAAATAGGGGTTCCCCTTATCTCTATTTGCTTTAGCCCTTGAACCTTTTGCAAGTTGCATTAGATGTAATAATAATAAAGGGTTCTCAATAGATAATTAGTTGTATAATCCAACTATTTGCAGATTAATAACTAACGAAGATCTTGAGGTATCCCTGCAGCAGATAACTGCATCTTTAGATTACTTTGACAAAGCTTCCGATTTAAAATTTAATGAGCTTTACTAATAAAATTAGTAAGTATTTAAGACTTCAAAAAGTTTGAAATACACATTCATTATCTTTGAGTTGTAGAAGATTCAATTGTAACTAATTAGAACTTAAAGTAAACAAATTAATGGAAACTCATTTTACATGAAGAATATTAAAAATGATTGTATTGCCAAAAATCCTATTTTATGTGCAGTCATTAATAGTTCTCCCTACCAAAAAAAAAATGTAAACTATGCTAGTTGTTTTTATGGTTTCCTGACAAACCAAGAATATATTTTGATTGGCAAACTAACGATTTGTAGGAGGGTGGTATAGGTTTATTGAATATTGAACTATATGCTTAAATCTACCATTCTAAATATATCACTGTGGTTAAACACTTGTCTGTGTAAATGGAAGTCTATCAATGAAAATTTACTTAACAAACCTATTGTAAATCAGTATTTTAACTAAGTAAACTGGATTTTGATAGAATATTTAAATTAATCTGTACTCCTTTTGAAGATGTACATATGTTTAATACAATTATGAATTCCAACTATAGTTAAAGATTTACTGTTTTCTATTCCTAATGCTAATGGTGGTTTAGAGACATTTAATACAAGCAAAATGCTAGAACTGAAAGAAAAATCTAATATTCTGGCATCCATTTCTCAATGGAAATAAAGTATATACTGCAGATAATCTTGCGACATACTGTCTAGAAAAAAATACTTTTAAATATACGGAGCTGTAAAAAAAATTCTCAGTGATTGGTTAAAGTTTCTGTGATTTTTACCAAAAAAAGCATATTCCTAGAATTCTTGGATTTATTTTTAATATTAACAGTGACTTGTATAGGAGTAAATCTTATTCATTAATATACAAGATGTTAAGACCAAAGTTCGCAACTTTGGATTCAGCCTTTTGAAATTATCTTTTAAATATCAGTGGTACTGAATTCCCTGAAAAAAGGCTGATTCTAAAGTCTACTGGAAAGACTACATCTTCTCTTTGCTGGAAAATGTCTGGAAATTCAGTTTTCTTTAACTCCTAATAAAATTGAAGTAATTTATATCTCCAGTTTCTCATTTTTGTAATGATTCTGTTGCAGATTGGATCCATTTGACATTGAAATGCAAAATGATTGCATCATTTTGGACTGAATTTAGTCTCTTCCCAAGCATTGTGGATGCATAAATGTATTAAAACCAGCTCACTGATTTGTTCAATGCTCCAATTCTAGATTCCATCATTGTCACAAGTGCCTCACTTCTGGTCCATCTTAGCCATAGCAAGAAAAGTAGTTACAAAAAAAGGAAATGTAAAACTGTTCTACCTTTTACTGAACTTGTATCTGGCTAAAGATGTTTGTAATAAAGAATTGTTAACATTAAAAATGAAAACCTCTAATTTCACGCGTAAAAAATAGATATTGGCAAACATTAAATGATTTGCTAGATAAGTATTAATGGCTTGATCTGATATGCGCTTCATTCCTCCTCGTGACATGGTCCAGCTCAGCCACATTCTCCAGACTTGGATCTGACTCTTGAGCTCCTCCATATTACCTATAATGCACTACATCCCACCCAAGCACCTCCGATCTCATTTGTCACTTCAGCGTCCTGACGCAGATCTTTGTGTCTCAAGCTGTGGTCACTTCAGTCACATATTTCATCGCTAAGTGCAAGTGTTTCCTTTATCCTTTCATCTTCTTTTTCATTGGCTCTGTAAGCAACATTCTCTCTTCCTAGTCAGTTTACTTGTGTGGTTCCTCAACAGCTATTTCCTTCTAACTTTTTAACTTTAAGCTTTCTCTACTCTCCTTTTGACTAAAAGAAAATTGGGTAGTTGTAGATAAAGCTCATAGTTTTTTCTCTTTTCTTAGAGTATTTTTGGCAGGCTTTCGGGCCAGTTCTGGTACTGTCATGTCTGGCAAACCCTTGTGGGGTTCACACGTTGCGCTTCTTATGGGCATAAGATCCCCAGTCAAGATGCCCACAAAGGAGTGTGTATCTTGTTCAGGTGCAGATCACTTGAAAGCTGATTGTGTTCATCATTCAATGTGTGAGCGTTCACGGATAGTCATAAATCTTAAGGGGTCTTACTTCATCTTTAGCTCCTTAGGCAAAAACCCCCCTTTGGCTTGAACTTCATCTAAAGAAGCACGAGAGGTCTCTCCCTGCCTCTCTGAGAGACCCTGTGGAACACGATTATATCCGAAGAAAGTGCCTACTTCATCGGATCCACAACCATCCTCTGACCCAGGGGAAGTAATATTGCTACATCTTTCGTAGACTCCAGTGTCTGATTCCGTGGCTCTGGATCCGAGAGCTTGGGGCAAGTCTCCAAGCCATTCTAAAAAGTCCAAGCACTCCCACCTGTGCTTCTTCTAGGTCCTCTATTAGCTGAGTTGAGGCAGACATGGACAGGATGATATTTTTCAAGGCCCAGATTCAGATGGTGGTAGTAGTGTCTGCTCCATCCCTTATCAGATCCATAAATTACTGGGGCCATTCCATCAGGACTCTTCTTCAATCCAACCTACTGCTTGAGTTATGGGTTTTGGGGCTCCCTAGTGAGTCAGTTTTTTGTACTGGGGAAGCCTCCTTCCTTGATGCCAATGGTAACACCGATCTGACCTGTTCTTATCTTGTCAGAGCAGAGTGAATCTTGGAGCTGAGATGTATGCATCCTCCAAGGGAGTGGGATCAGCTCAGTCCTTGTCATAGTTTTTTCCCTTAGGTGCCTTGTCCCTCTAAGTCTGGTCCAATTCCCTCTAGAGCTCATGGATCTACCAGCCTGTCAGCCTTTCAGGTGGTGGGGAGGGTTTCCTACCATGCAGGGAACAGTTACCTTATGTCCTGCAACCCACCCCATACCCCCTCCATTAATCCCATTTGTTCTGTCCTGAGTCAGCCCATCCTGAGCAGTCTCCAGGATCTCCCTGCCCAAGAGGGATCCCCTACTGATACTTCCCCAGAGTTGCCGCCTCCTGCACATCTTCTTCCAGAGAACTTCCTCAGAGGGGTAAGTTGACTCCATGATGGCGTCATTAACTGAAGACACCGGCTTTGAGAGGAAAGGATACCCGCGATCCCCACCTGAAGGCATTTCCTTCAGAAACCACCTGGAAATCCAGAAGCAGAAAGGTGGGTGGTCTGCCCAACCTCCTCCTTCCAAGGAATTGGTGTTCTTGGGGGTGTTCAGGGTGGGGTTCATCTGTGTCCTGGGAAGACTCTACCAGCAGATCTTGTTGACTTGGTTTCCCGCTGGCCATGGAACCAGATACCATTGAACCCATTCCCAAGTGCTACAATAGGTTCTTGGCTCCACCAGTCGACAGCATTGGAGTAAAGGTCCTGTAGCTGATGCCATCAACTGGCATAAGAGACTACCAGTGTCCATCTGCCTAACAAGGAGTCTAAAACATTGGACAGGAATGGAAAGCGCGTTTACTCCTCAGCCACTTTTGTACTGTGGTCATTTAAATTACCTAGCTTACTTTACCCAGCTGCAGAGAGACCTGATCAGAGCTTTTAGCTTCCAATTCCTTACCTACGGAGGAGCTCAGACTTCCTTCCAAGCTGGCCACACTGCCATCCATTGCCAATTCCTCAATGAGGCTAATCTCTCATACAGTGAAGGTACCTCATGAGCTGCTGGTTCAGGACTATCCCTAAGGAAGCATTCCTGAATGAGGTTGTGATTCTGTGGAGCCCTTTAAGGCATCCTATGTTAATGCCCCCTTTGGCTCTTCACTGTTTGGGCCATTGGTTAGAGATGCTCAACTGCAGCCAAAAGGATGGGAAGACCCTTTCTGCTGTAGGAATCAAATTTTCTGCACCTCTGAGGTCTTTTCCAGGAACAAGTATGGGGGCAAAATGTGGTTTTGTAAATTCCAAGAGTCTTTCCAGGACGAACATGTGGAAACCTCCTCTTGAGGCAAAGGAGGGGTTCCACAAAACGAGGGCTTCAGAGACACCTTCTCTGAGAAGCCCAGCCCTATCAGTGCTTCCGAAGTACTGCCCAACCATCCATCTATTGAGGCATTCGGGGGGTTACTTGCTTTGCACTCAGCCTAGGCGCACTTTACTCAAAATCCCTGGGTGCTAAGCATAATATCCAGAGGCTATTACTCTCCCATTTTCCTTCCCCTTCCAAACACCTACAAAAAACTCCCAAATGTGCCACCCAGTCAGAGGGAGCTTGCAGCAAAGGGAATTCAAAAACTCCTGCAGAGTCATCCAAGAAGTCCTGAATGAACAGAGGATTCAGAACCTACTCCGACTTTTGGAAAAAGACTGGGGACCTAAGACCCATACTGGTTCTAAGCAAGCTGATTCATTTTGTAAAGAAGTCAAGGTTCCAAATGTTTATGGTCCAGTTTGTTTTGCCACTGTTGCGCAAATACGACTGTATGTGCTCAATACATTTCAAGGATGCATACTATCGTATCAAAATACAGGCGCTCCTGGAGATACCTGTGCCCTTGGCTGGGAAGACAGTCACTTTTAGTTCAGGGCACTGCCTTTGGGCTCACCACAGACCCCTGGATGTTCACCAAATGGATGGCAATCATAGCAGCTCACATGAGACTGAGGATTACGGTGTTTCCATACTTAAATGATTGGTTGCTTACTGCCCCCACAAGGCATCAGCTCATCTTGTCCAATCCAGAGATTACGTGATTCAACTCACATTCCCAAGGCTTCACAAAAATCTAAACAAATCCAATTGGACTCTTGTACAGACCCTAAAATTCATAGGAACACAGTTGAACACAAGGGATCAAATAGATTTTCTTCCCTTATGCCACATAACACCGAGGAATCAAATCCAGGAATTCCTGTCCCACCAGTCCCCGCTGCTGGCTAGTCTTAAAAGTCCTAGGATCCATGTCAGCAGCAATTTTGTTCCTCTAGAAAGGCTTTTCATTGAATTTTTTAGTACACATTAGCAGTACAATGGTCCATTCAGTACAAACTATTATCGCTTCCCATCAACTTAACATCAATCTGTAAGCACCAGATCTACTGGTGGATTCAGTCGGGCAATCTGCTTTTATGCAGACCCTTAACACCCGCTCCAATAGCCCCAATGACCATGGACGCTTCCCAGTTGGGGTGGGGTGGCATTAGAAGGGGAAGATTTTCCAAGGCACATGGTCCCCCATGGAGGCCAAGTTTGCATATCAATGTTCTCGAGTTGAGAACAGTTCTGCTAATGTTGCAAGCCTTTCAGGATGCTCTCCCTTTGGGGACTTTTGCAGTTGACACAGACAAGTCTGTAGTCCGGTACATCAACAAGCAAGAAGGAACCCATTCTTACCCAGTGTGCAGGAAGGCTATGAGGGTGTGGGAATGGGAGGCCATGAGAGTCTAGGAATGGAAGGCATTTTCGGATCACCTTCTGTTGCAACATGCATTCTGGGGAAAACCAATGAGCTAGCAGACAGACTCGGCAGATCTATCCTGATTCTGCACAAGTGGTCCCTCAGTCAGTGGTGAACATTATCTCCAACCGTTGGGGTCAGCCTTTTTGCCTCCCCTCAACATGCAATGAGTTCTTTACTTTGACCCCCCTGGGGGGGAGTCTCTTGGGGTGCTGTGGTGCACAATTAGCCCCCCACGTCTCCTATATGCCTATCACAAAGTTTCTTCAGAAGATAAGCCAGACTGAAGAGCTCAGTCATCCTCAGTTTCTCCCTCCTGGCCTCAACAGGTATGGTTCCCCTTCCTCTGATCTCATCTGAAATATCTGCATGGATACTGGAGCCAAGACCGGACCTAGACTTTCACCCATCAGGAATGCAGTACACAAATCTTCATGCCCTTAGGTTGTCCGCATGGTTTCTCCACTTCCAACCATAATGAGACAGATAAGGCTTGCTTCCCTGGTCTGTAACATAATCCTAGCCTCACAAAAGGCTTCAACTAAGAAAATTTACACCAGTAAGTGGAAAAGGTTCACTGTTTGGGCTCCAAATAGAAATGATCCTTTCTCAGCACCAGTCTCTGATATTTTGCTTTTCCTTAGGACCCTATTTAAGGAAGGAGATGGCTTCTCTTTATCAAGTTTCAATTGGCTGCAATTTCTGATTTTCATACTGTTATCCAATCTAGTTCCTTGTCCACCTTTAGATTAGATCCTTTATAAAAAGTATTTTCTTACTGAGACCTCCCATTAAGGATTCATCTTCACCTTGTGACCTAACTGTCATGCAGCAGAGGTTGACTGAGACCCACTGAGCCAGAAGCCAGTTGCGACATGAAGTTTTTGTCATGGAAGACTATCCTTTTAGTAGCCATTACTTCAGCGAAGAGAATTTCTAGCTACAAGCATTAAACCTTCTTGCCTAATCTTTCATGGTAACAGGGTTTCTTTATATAACAATCCCTCTTTTTATGCTTGAAGTAGCCACGGAAAACAGTATCGATCAGTCCATTCACTTACCAGTGTTCTTTCTAAAATTTTCTAACAGAGTATATTCTGCATCTTGATCTCCTACAACTGTATCTGCACAGAACTAGGTAGCACAGAAAGTCAAACCAATTGTTTGTAGCTTTCTCGGCGAGCAAACTAGACCAAGCGGTTTCCAAGATCACTCGTGTTATTGTCAGCTGCCAGTTTCATTTCTCGCTTACACGACTGACCAAACTAGCCCAAAACTGTTGACTTGAGCTTGTCATACCTCACTGTATTGTTTTTAACTTGACTTTAACCCCCACACCTGCAGCAGTTTTAATATTTACATGTACAAAAGTTTGTCCTTTAATATTATTTATGACTACATTACTCTGACATTTCTAAAAACTTTTTACAACAGTTGACTCAGTTTCATTTTACCACTTTAAGGTGTCATTATTGGTGTCCTTTGCATATCACTGTTACAGTATTCACAAAGGGACTCTCTGCCATGAGTAGCCCAATGTCCGGCCACTATACCAAAGCCTTATGATTTAGATGTATACTTCACACACATGCTCCCCACTCAAGATGTAGGACATAAAAGTTGATGTACATACCTCAAAACTACTTTGCTGCTAGTCCGAATGCCTTCACTGGGCTGAACACTCCTCTGCTAGTTGCAGAGCTATATTCAGATAAGTGCCCCATTGGGGTTTCTTTTTCTTAATTTGAGTTCACATGTCATCCAGAAAGGGAGAATGTCAGTGTAGGAGGTAGATTCCCACAAGGATCACAAGCAGTCTCTCTTCTGTTTGGGTGTTTCTCATGACCATATGACATGTTCTATCTGCCAAGTTTGTCCCCAAGACCCTACATATTTCTCTCCTCCTTGTCTATCTACCTGGAGAACCAGTGTCTTAAATTTTTGGCACAGGGTGCTATGGTGGAATCTTCCTGTTCAGAAGGTCAGCCACCTGCCAAAAAAAGGCCAAAAGTTAGGTCTGATTTGACTGCTGTCCTGCCTCCCCAGGGCATCTTTCTCAAGGCTGGTGAAAGCCCAGAGGATTGCCCAGTTCAGTCTGATTCCTCTACAGCAACACTGTCCGATACCAACATGGATCAGATTTCTCCACATCCTCTGAGGCTCTGCAGACATCGTTCAGGATTTAGAAGGGGGTACCTTGGCACTGTCAGTGACCAGGGGGTATTTTGCAGATAACTTGTTTTGGGAAGAAATTCCTACTACATTAGTTGAATATAGGCAAGAGTTTGAACCTCCTAGGGTGTTTAGGGCAGAAGTCCCTTAAAGAAAGGTTTCCCCTGCTCCTACGGGTCCCCAGCATGAATGGTAGGATTTCTCGCAGGGGTTATTTAATGCACTGATGGCCTTGAAGCCTCCCCAAGGAGTTTATGTACCTGCTTTCCCTTGTTCTTTGTACCCCACTCAAGAGGTCCAGAGAGTTGCACTCCTGAGGAGTTGTATTCTGGGGAACACTCTTCGAAGTATTCCTCTTAGATCCCTTCTGCCTTTGATTGCTCCGAGGAGGAAGGCTCTGTTAGCCCACACACTCATTTTAAAGGACTTTCCTTTGAGGATACTTTTTCTTGTATATTTTTTAAATGGTACTGTTCTCAGAGGTATTATGAGCTCCTTCAGATGGAGTCTCAAGCTTTCTGCTGCCCTGTTAAGATGCCTCTTTAACATTCTCGACCTCCAACCCCTAAGAAACCTGACTGATTTTAAGAGATGCCTGGCGAGTGCACGTTTCTCTACAAATGTCCTACTGCCTATCCTTCTGTAGTTTCAGTCTCTTCTGACAAACCATTTAAGCTTTTGCCTTCTACTACACTACAAGGACAGTAGAGCTGTGGAATTGTAGGGCAAGGAGATGTATACTGCTGCCACCTTGAGCTTTCAGGCTAATTACCAGATCCATATAAAAAGGTATGTTTAGTCCTCTCTCCGGCTTCCCATGGTGTCAGACATTCCTTACTCTGAAGGGAAGACCACAGCCCCTCTCCTTACTGGGCTGTGTTTCTCAAGTAGCCTGTCACTTTAAAATGTAGTTATGATGCAGCTGATGCCTCCTGTAGACCCTGCTGCTTTTGGCTCTGTTTTGAGACGTTACTCTTGTCTGTCTCCAGCCTTTGCCTGATAGGGCAAAACTGTTGGATGCCCCTCTTGATAAAGAGCCTGTTCATTCTACTGCAGCTGAGCTTTGCCTCTGCAGGATAAGGGTAAGACCTTGCAGGTATTGAAGCACATTTTTGTTTCTGCTATTCCTAAGTTTCAGAGGAATTATCCCTCAAAATCTGTTTTTGTTTGCAGGCAGCCTTGCCCTCCTTCCAAAGGTAAGAAAAGTTCTAGGCAGGTTCCTTCTAAATCTACTCAGACCCCCATTTCTCAGAAACCTTCTTTCAAGACGAGCCATGTTCTATCTGACTGCTTGCTCCCCCCCCCCCCCTTTCCTGAGCCCAGGTTCCCTTATCTTTCTTTCCTTGTCCCTTGTCAGTTGAGTAAGGAATCGCTCAAGACACTTGGATTCTGTCCATCATCTGTCAGGGATAGTTCATGGTGTGGAAATCTCTTCTTCCTTTTCTGGGCATGCATCAACCTCCCCTGGAACAGCTTCCTTTCTTCCCAGAACTACTTCAAAACCATCTGGCACAAGGCACCATTCATGCGGTGCCCCCTTCCCAGGAGGGGAAGGGGTTTTATTCCAGAATGTTTCTGGTTCCCAGGAAGAAAGCACCTGGAGGACCCATTCTAGATGTCCCTCAGCTCAGCACCTTTCTGAAGGTCCCCTTCCTTTTAGATGTTCTCTTCAAATGTTCTCTCCAAACCCTGTTTCCTCCCTTTTTGTCCCAGGCTTTCCTGGTTTCCCTGGATTTACAAGGATGCTTATCTTCATAGTACAAGTCATCCCCTTTTCAGGAAGTTTGTGCTTTGTGCAATTTCAGTTGTCAGATTTGCCGTTTGGCCTTTCTACTGCCCCAAGGGTTTTAACCAAATACCTTGCTCCTGTGATTGCTTTTTGCAGGATGAGTGGTTCAAATATTTCCTTATCTGGACAACCTGGGCAGCCTTCCTCCCCAAGATCTTGCTTCTGCACCTCCACTGTTCTGTTTCTCCTGCAACTCCTGGGGTTTACAGTAAACTTCCAAATATCTGTTCTGGTTCCTTCTCAGGGTCATGTGTTTCTCTGTTGCAGGCTCCAGACTATCCTTATGCTGGCTTCCCTGCCTCTTCCCAAGGCTTTCTCTCATCTTTTATCAGTCCCTTCATCCTCAGGTTTAAATTACAGCCAAGGAGTTTCTAAGGGCACTAGGATTTATGACCTCCACCATTCCTATGATTCTTCTTTCCAAGTTTCATATGAGAACTACAGTGGTTCCTAACGTCAGTGCGATTAACACAATCATCCTTTGTATTTTCTAACCACTGTATTTAGGTATGTTAACTACTGTAAATACTGTATTTTAAACTTCTTACCTTAGATTTGTTTTTCCCCGGGCATCCGCTGAAAATGGACATGTATCCAGTCGGACTATCCCGGTCAACAAATGTAAAATAAATTCTAATCCCTCCTCTTCCATGCCTGAAGTTTTAGCTTTGGTGGTGGATTCCTCAGCTGTTTGTCAACCCAGGACTTCTTTTCCAGCCCCCAGTTCCCTCTGAGAAACTTTTTTGGATGCCTTAGACATGGGGGAGGGGGGACTTGTTTGGTTCTCTCAAGGTCTAATTCTTTATCTTCTCATCAGAGGTCATACTACATCAATATCAAGATGAGAGCTCTCTTTTGCTCTTCAGATCTTTCATTCCTTTTGCTTCCAGGGTGCCTCAAAAGCTTTACAATGTCACTCTGATGTGGTACATAAGCAAGTTGGGAGAGGGGCACTGTCCTTTCTTTGCAGGCTAGCTCTTCAAGTTTGGGATCTAGCTGTTCAGTATCAAGTGACTCTCTAAGCTGTATGTACTCCTTCAGAGCAGAAGATCTGTATACACTCTTTGTAATTCTTCAATGGCAGACTCTGAGCAGGTCCGAAACAGGCTCACGAATGGATGCTTCACAGAGACGCATTTTTGGACTTTACCCCTCAGTGAGGGTACTCTTCTGGTAGATCTTTTTGCTCCCCTTTGAATAGACAACTTCCTCTTTTTGCGCCAGAGTCCCAAGTCCTCTGACTTGGAAGTTGAATGCTCTATTCTTTTTCTTGAAAGGGGGTGTTTCTACACCTTCCTTCCCCTTCCTCTCATTCTGAGGGTCCTGAGAACAACTCTTCCAAAATCTTGTTGGTGATTCCATTTTGGCCCACACAGCCTTGTTTCCCCGCTTCTCCACCTAACCAAGGACAATCTCCACAAGTTACCTCACAAGGTAGACCTAGTCATAGAAGACAAGGGGTCTTTCATCCATCCTCACTTGTCCACTGTTCACCTGGCATTGTGGGTGATAGGGTTGTGATCCCTTTTAGGCATCATTTTTCTCAGTATGTGCTTAGGGTTCTGCACGAAGCAAGGAAACCCACTACCAAGAAATACTACATGTCCAAATGGAAGAGATTTTGTTTGGTGCCTTGCTCGTAACCAGGATTTTCTCTCCGTGGAGATCCCTCTGGTTCTCTTGTTTGTATGAATTGATCTATGCTGGTTTGATATATTCTGTTGAACCTCACCTTTCAGCTATTTTTGCTTGCCTGATGTTAACTCCTCCTGTGGCCTCTTGGTTTGAGGTCAAGCTATTTCTCAAAGGCATCCTTCATATAAGACCTCACAGAAAGCATTTTCCATCTTCCTGGGATCTTAATTTTGTTCTTGAACAATTGACTCTTGCTCCTTTTGATCCTGCAGGTTCAGCTTCCTTACAGCATTGTGCATGGAAGACTGTTTTGGCCATTACTTCAGCTAAGTGTGTGTCAACTCCAGGCTTATGGCTGTTCTGCCTTTTTTCATAGCTACAAGATGTCTTATACTAATCCTTTATACCCAAGGTGGTTAATGAATTGTCATTTAATCAGTAGTAATTTGCTTTTTCTTTTCCTGCAGTCTTCTAGTGAAAAGATTCTTCACACCTTGGATTTGCACAGGGAGCTCGGATATGACTAAGGAAGTTTGCAAGTCTGAGCAACTTTTTCTTTTCATCTCAGATCTCTAGGGCTGGCTGTTAGTAAGCAAACTGTTTCTTCATGGATCCCTAAGGCCATGTCTTTGTTGCTCCTTTTATGGGAAAAAAATTTCTGCCTCTGTAAAGGCTGATTCAGCCAGGGCTGTGGCTTCTTTAAGCATTGGGTACCAATTCCATCCTTCAGGCTGCTACTTAGACCTCTGTCCCATACCTTTACTAAACATTAAAAATTGGAGGCTTCTAGAGTTGGCTTTGCCAGGACTGTATTGCATGGGTTTTCTTGAGGACTCTTATGGGCTTTCTCCTCCCAAATTTCCTCTTGAGCTTTTCTACTCTCACTTTTCTGAAGAATACTGCAACAACATTGGTATGGAAGGGACATAGTACGGTTGTGTAAAATCTTGCCATAACATAGATGTCCTCTTCACTGTTGCAGTATTCACTCCCTCCTCCCCCTTCTGCTCTACTTACTCCTTTTGTCTCCTGAATGCACATCATCCTCTTTCCTAAGACTGTTCCTACTGAGGCTGTTCAGTTCTAAGTACATGATACTTCTGTATGTCCCCTTTATGCCATACACCTTGAGCTGGATCTAAAAATCCTAAGGCTTTGGTGTACTGGCTGGATGTTGTTACCCATGACAGGGAATCCCTTTTGTGAATAATACTGCAACAGTGAAGAGGCATCTACTGTTATGGTAACATTTTACACAACTGTACTTAGAGCTTTTCTCCCTGGGCCTTTACTGGAAAGCAGTACTGCCCAGTTTGAGTAGCCTGGTAAACAAAAGCAAACTTAAATAACATATCACCCTCTAATATCCCCATTATTAATGTGAATATGACAATAGTTTATTTTCTGCAAACACTTTATAACTTGAGCCATATATAGCCCACGTAAATGGTTTTTCTCTGCACACTAACCACATCCTGTCAGTTGGCAGATACTCCCTTACTCAACAGCAATTGTGCTTTTCTTATATTAACAATACTGACGTTTTCATAATATTGTGTCTCAAAGTTGTTTATAGCTGGCAGTTCCTTTAGAATACCAATCTTTTTTGTTTGAATTTATGAAATGCCATCCTATGCATATATGCCTGCACATTTAGTCATTAATATGCAGTAATGGATTTGGAAGCGAAACACATTTTCAGTAGTTCATAAACAGTCTTGAGTATCTCAAAGCATGTCCATCTTGACTGTTTCAGTGCATGCACAAAATTTATTTGAGCTTGCAGATGACATGTTGCCTAAAGTTGAGGCTACCATTCTTGTGGTGATGCATTAACCTGCAAATGCTGCTAATATTCATAAATGTAATTCCTCAATTCCTCAGCTACTAAGATTGCTCTCTCTACAGCATTTCCCCTACCCTCCCTTCTCTATGGGGCACCTCTTCTTTCTAACCTACAATCCTCCCTCAAAAACAAACTATCCTCTTGTTACAAGAAAATTGCCAAATTCGCCACTTGCAACAAATCATCAACCCACCATTGTGAACCACTCCACAAACTGAACTGGTTAGAACTACCCAACTACCTCTCCTACACCCAACTCACATATGCTCACAAACTGATTTTCCAGCCATCCCTTAGCCCCGCACTCTCTTCTACCTTTAAAATGCACCACACTCAATGACATCTAAGATCAAACAATCAAAACCTCATAGAAATTCACAGACCCCTCCACCCTCCTGGACAAAACCTCCTGTCCTTCTCACTAGCACGCTTATGGAACTCCCTTCCTCCCTCCATTCGTACCATTACAAGCCTCCCATCCTTTAAAAAATCACTCCACTCCCATCTAACCTCCACATGGGCATGCTCCTGCTCTCACCCCTCATAACCTACTCTTTACACTACTACTTTTCTCTTCTGTCACTCAAAATCCCAGGTAGCATTACTCATTGGCTACCAGCATACAAACTGACTCTCCTCAAAAAAATAAATAAATATATATATATATATATATATATATATATATATATATATAGCATAGCCCGTATAACCTGTGTTTTTTAGCGCTCTACATGTTTAATCACATGCATTGTACAAAGTTTAACTCAAATGTAATGTATATGTATATCCTCATCCTTGTGTAATCTGTATGTGGAGCTTTTCTCCCCAGGACTCCATTGAAAACGGGTTCTTCGGGCCCAATGGACTATCCTGGTTAAACAAATGCAAATAAATAAATAAATGTAATAAAGCTGTTCAGGCTGTGTGCATTAAAACTACCTTTGTTTTTTGCGTCATTTTTACTTCCATCTCTGCATGTCTGACTGCACACTTGCACCTTTGCTGCAAAGTCTGTTGATGTATTGTTAACACACGAAAACGAGGTTCAGTTTTACACGGCTCTGCACCAACAATGTTATGGAGTGTGTATCTCACTGAACTATAAACGTGTGCATGTAGATGTGTGTATGTGTAGTATGTGTACGTGTGTATATATATCCTCTGTATCTCCTCATGCTGAAAGATTTATTCAAATTGCTTTATATTTTACTTACCATTACTTATGTTTATGTAATTTTTTTGGTTCATCTTATGTTAAATTCCAGGTCTTCACTGAAAAAAGGGCTTTGTCCCAGTTGGACTAACCTGGTCAACAAATGTCAAAATAAAATTTAATATATATATATATATATATATATATATGTGTGTGTATATATATATATATATATATATATATATATATATATATGTATATAAAATGTGTGTATAATATAAATAAATGACACATTTGATCTCCAACAGCTGCTAATTAGTGTATGACCTTTTCTAGGCAGATACTGCTGATATCACTCCAGTTACAGTGTTGTATAGCTCAATGTGTACCATTTATTGTGGATGTGATGCACTTGACTGGGTAGTGGAAAGAAATGGCCGCATTGCAACATGCTGACAAGTGACTGGCACCCCCATACCAATGTAATACTGGCATTCAGTATAGGTATGTAGTTCAACTTGTTGACTAACTCAAAAGTGAAGTTACTGTCCAGCTGCAGTGGGTATTTTCCTGACTGATTTGGCTAACAGAAAAAGTGGCAGTAGTACTACACGTCATCTTGGTTTGAACAATAACTGGGTATGCACCCCCCAGTGGTTCCCCACATGCACCAGCTAAAGATGATCAGTAGTCTGTCTAGCTGTGTTCTGGTTTTGAGATCACCTCTGAATGAGAAGCCCAGTGTCAGTCCACTTTGACTTGTGTGGTAGCACTGGTTAAGTGAGTAACTGAAAGAATCACTGATTACAGTAATGCACTTTCTTTTCCCTCCCCTGCCAAGTAACTCAAAGGCATGAGGGATGACTACATTGTTGCTACATGTTTTACCCCTGAAGTGGCTTGCTGCAGAGAGAAAATTATTATTGCAGTCCATTTTGGTTTGCTACAAGCAAAGCAAATGAAGGTAACAGTCCCTATACAAAGATTTTATTGTTAAAGCCCTTAAAATGTTTAGCCTTCCATACACACACACACACACACACACACACACACACACACACACACACACACACACACACACACACACACACAATAATAACAGATAGTGGAATACCCCCTTCCAATGCCTTATATAGTCAAAAGTGCTTATGAGTACAAGCATAACCTGGATTTACAAAATGCTGCCAGGGATAAGTCTGCTGCTGCTACTGAGTCAGGGTACCTTGTCCGTGAAACCTGACTTTCCAGTCCACCGTGTTGATAGTACTTCTAAGGTGCAGTTGTTTTAGACCTCTGACAACTGTGGGGGGAGTATACTTATAAAACCCACTGAGTCTCCAATGTATGCATGATAAAATCTAGAACTGTTTGACATCCTAGTTGCACTTAAGAATGGCAGATGATAAATCAGTTATAGAAGTGATCTATGAACCCTACAGAGCATGCAAAATATCTTAACCGATTAGAAAAGTTAACCAATGAACCAAGTACTATCTTAAGGGACTTGAGTTCTCCACACATCTACTTTTAGTGAGAGATGGCAAGAGGCTTTGCAATTTGTAAATGCTAGTTTTCCTTCTGCAAGCTGTCACAGCTTTCTCCCTGAAAACCTGCTTTGAATCCCCTAATAACTCCCATATGTTGAGGGATTGCTCTAAAATTACTCATCAGTCTTGATTACGAATCTTGTACCTCTCAGGAAACCTTGTACCCGAGACTGCAGTTGTTGCCTACTCCTGAATTTTGCTCCCCTTTGCGTGGGTGTTTGCATCTTTTGTAACCATCCAGTGTAAGCATAATAGAAATTTTGAAACTAAACCCATAAGCTGGATCAGCCGTATCAACAGGCTCAATTGATAAGCAAGCTACTCAAAACTTCACCTTAGGAAATGCAAGGCTATTAACTTAGGTTTGCAGTCAATTCAGAAAACAATCCTAAACTTAAGAAGTAAAAGCAATTTTGTATTGACCGTATCTTGTAATGGTGGCACTTGTCTTACCCCAAGGGGCATAGCTAACACCTTTGCAAACAAATTCTGTTCTAACTTAACCCCCATCTACCACCTCCCTTAGCCCCATTTCCACCTCTTTCTCCATACCCTCAACAGCTTCCCTTCAAAGATCATACTGGCCCTAATCCTTCAAGCATTTTCCAAAATTATGAATAGTGATTACATAGGTTCTGACAATATCCCTGGATATCTGCTGAGAAGTGAAGAAAATCCCTTCATTAGCTCTTTATCCTGAGTTTTTCTACTCATTACATCCCTACATGTGGAGAGGAGCTTTGTGTTGCCCTTGCATAAATGTGGTCCCTCTACTGAACTTTGGAATTAGCAGGTCTTTTTGTATTTGTAAGGGTATAGAATGTATTACAGCTGAAGTAATAAGTGACCTTATATGCGTGGAAATACATACCTTGATGTAAAAGGCATATCATACCTACTCAGCCTGGTTTAGTTCTTTGAAAGGGGTAGCCCAGGCCAGTGGTAAAGAGTTTAGACTACACTGCCCACCTGGATGTTGCCAAGGTTCAACACTTGCTTGGATTACCAAGACACTCCCAATTCTATATTAAATCATACATGGCTCAGTGGATAGGTAACTAGCTATCTGAACTGTCTTTCTGTTTAAGGAAAAGGATATTTGCTTTAGATAGAAAAATGCTACCTAGGCTCCCTCCTTATTGGTGTGTACTCCCTAACATGAAAACTAGTATCAGGAGGCTGTGGCTAATGAAGCTTGCTGAGGACTGCAAACTGAGTGTTTATCAAATGCCTTTCTGAGTTTCATTCTCCAAAGGCTAGACCAAACAAGTGCTTGGTGTTAATCACGGGCTTACTCTCAACATAAGGAAGTCAGTTTTGTTTTGCAAATCTAACATCACTACCCTGTATTGCCGAAAACAGTCCACTTAAATCTGACAGTCACCAGAGACTCAAATTTGTGATAAAGAACTTTGACTACCATGAGGCATAATTTGTTGTGCTTCCTTTAGCATATGTCACAAAGTGCCTAACTTGAGAGAGCTCAACATTTGCTCAACAAAAAGGTCCTGGATGTCAGTAACCCTAGCTACTGTAAGAAACTAAAAACTGTATCCCTCTATTCAGGGTCATGCAGACTGTTAAAACATGATCTGTGCTTAGCCTTCTGCAGTATGAATGGCTCAATACTCAACTCTGAATAGAATCTGTAGTAAAACACCTCATCTGATGTCAATTTTCATCTGTTACTTAACTAATAGGTTTGGAACTTCTGCGGTGGTGCAGCGGTAGCATTGTTGCCTCACAGCAAGAGGTTCCCCCGTTTGATTCTCGGCTGGAGTTCGGGGAGTGCCTTCCGCATGGAGTCTGCATGTATTCCCCGCGGTTGGGTGGACATTCAAAAGACATGTGTAAATGGGCGTGCCTTAGTTGAAGGATGAATGTCTAGCTGGCACCTCGACGTTCGTGAAAATCTTCTGCTAATCACTAGCGGACTGGAGTTCTGCTGTGGCGACCTTTAACCGGGAAAAGCTGAAAGACAACAACTTAACTAATAGGTTTGGATCCATTCTTTGATCTGACTCTGCTTGTCTAGCTCATGGCCTCTTAAACTCTTATGCTCCTTCCCTACCCATAATGCACCACCCCAAACAATCCATGGATCTCATTTGCCTCTGTAGCTTCTAGATGTGGTCACCTTCCACTCTCAAGTTTTTTTCAGTGGGAAATGAGTCTTTTTCATATCTTTCAAAACTCCTTATTTCCTTAATATTTAATTTTTCATACTTATTTGTATTAGGTCATTTCCTCTTGTTCCTTTCCTATACTTTAAGTGCAACAATCCTACCATCGTTGGTAGGCTTAACTGTCCTTCCCTTTACCCTTTTCAAATCTTATGTCCTTTAATGTTTTATTCTTTACTTCCTTTTCCTGTAAGAAATTGTAATTCTTTATCAACATTGGTGTTTAAAAAAATCAACTCTTTCAGATCCTAGTGATGTTGGAAAAAGCAGGATTTAAAAAAAAAATGTGAAGTGTGGCTATAAGTTGCTTTTTCTGATGCCCACGCTGTGTGTGTAGCTTGGGTCCGGAACATCTACAACATTATTGTACTGTCTGTAGCAGATTCAACCCCAGTGCACTATCGGAGAGAGAGTATTTTAAAAGGACTATTACCTTATTTTTCTGAAGCCATTGCTGTGTGATTCAATCCCCCAAACACAAATCTGAACACCCTATCAAGAGGTCAAAGTCTTCGGATTTTCCAGGCTCCTCTTCGGAGCCTAGGAAGAAGCTGGACCCAAAATGGATTACAATCCGACTCACTGGATCCAAAACTTTTGCTAATGACTAGATACTTTCCAAGTGTGGATCCATTGCCATCCAGAGTCCTCTTTCCCTTTCTAGAGAGAGACTAAATCTCCATCCCTGGTATGTTCTCGTTCCTCCAGGAGTCTCACGGAAGCCAATTTGGAGAGTGATGAGGAAATTCTTCACAGAGTAATTTCAGAGAAGAATTTTCAAGATTACTACCTGTTTGGGACAGGAAGTCCAATCATACACTGTTCGATTACTACTTTAATCCAACCTGTGGTTTGAGTCCTCTAATCCAAGCATTCTGGGTCAGTCTGGTTCGGATCCGAATAAAACTTTCTTTGGATCCAGTTTCTGCTCCAAGTGAACCAGCTCTAACATCCTCAGAGCATCCCTGTCTGATCTGGGAGGATGGAGCCAACTGAGGTTTTCTGAGCCATCTCTTCCTCTTGGAGCTTTGGCACTGGATAGCTCGGCTCAGATTTCCATCTTTGGTGGATTGCTCTTGGGGCTGAGCTTTCTCTGCTCTTTTGCCTTTCTTTTCCCCAGAGCGATCCATCTTTGAGGTTGCAAAGAGGGTTTTCTCTGCTTCGGCAGGTCAGATGGGTCCTTTGCCCTCGTATCCACGGTCTGCTTTTCAGATGACTTTGCACAGTATTCCTCAACATTCTACCCTACAAGGACAGCCAGTCCAAAACTTCCAGTCTACCCAGCAGGGTGTTCTCTTTTTTGGTACTTCACCAGGCCACCCCACTCAGGAAGTTCCAGGAGTTGGTCACTGAGGATACTGATTTCTATGGAGAGGGGTCCCCATGAATCACCACCTGATGACATCTCATTTGGAGACATTCTTGAGATCCTTAAGCAGAAAGGTGGCTGGTCTTCCAAAAATCCTACTCCTGAGGAATCAGTATTTCTGGAAGCATTGGGTACTGGCCCATCTACCTCCTGGGTTACTCTGCCAGCCGACTAATTCATTGATTTTTGTTTCTAAGTGGTTGTGGAAGGAACATGATTAAGATTGAGCTGATCCCCAAGAGAACAGACCGGACGGATTCTGGCTCCACCAGTAGGCCAGGCATTTTGGAGTAAAGGACTCCCAGTAGATGCCATGGTCATGGTGGCAGCTACAAAAAAGGAACTTGAACAGAGTTCCACTCTCCGTCCTCTTAACAGTCTCTGGTGATAGACCTGGGAAGCTTGTTTATGCTTTAGCAGCATTTGCACTTAAATCTCTGAAATATTTGGCACATTTTACAAGGCTACAGATTGATTTTATTAAGAAACTATCCAACTTTTTTTTTCCTGGGACCAGAACTTCTGAGGCTCAATCTTCAGTGTCTCAGTTGGCTACCCTACAGGCTACATCCAATTATGTCCATGAGGCTTCTTGCATACTGTAGAAGACTCCATTGGAGTTGTGGGTTCAGACATTTCCATTAGGAGACTAACCTGGATGTGCCATCATTGCCCCTTTTGAAGGCTCTTTGTTGTGCCCCACAGTAAAGGACACACACTGCAGGTGTGAGAAAGATGGAAAGACCCTCTCTGCAGTGGGCATGCATTTTTTCAATCCCTCAAAGGACCTTTTCCAGGAATCAATGAGAAGGGTGAAAAATGTGATTCGGGAAATCTTTGGGCCTTTTCCAGGACGCACATGGAGGTAGTTGCCCCAGAGGCAGATGGGAGGGGTGACAATGGCAGAGGAGGCCCGCAAAATCAAGGGTCTAGGGATGCCTTTTCTGACGGACCCTTTCAGCACTCCTGAATAGAGGCCCGATTGCCTTCCTTCCGGAGGCAGTGGGGGTTGCTCATCTCTGCACTGAGCAGCCTGACTAGAAATAAGAGTTGGGTGTGGGGAATTTATTTCCAGAGGTTATATAATTTCCTTTTCCCTTCCTCATCCTTTGAGAATTTCCTGATGTCCCACCCAGTTAGAAGAAAGCAGTAGCACTAGAAATTCAAAAGCTGCTAGAGTCGTCCAAGAGGTTCCACCAAACCAGATAGAATCAGGAACTTGCTCAGGATTATTTTTAGTGCCAAAGAGAACAGGAGATTGGAGACCAGTCTTGGATCTGTGTACTTAAATCTGTTTGGCGCGCACAGTTTCATATGGTCATGGTTCAGTCCATTATGCCCTTTTTAAGCAAGGACAACTGGATGTGCTGGATGGACCTTCAGAATGCGTACTACCACATAAAGATGAGCAAACAATCCAGAAAGTATTTGCGCTTCTGGCTGGGAGCCAGTCACTATCTGTTCAGAGTACTGCCCTTTGGTCTCACCACAGCCCCCAGGGTGTTCAAGTGCATGGCAGTGGTAGCAGCTTACTTGTGATTGCAAGCATTCCGGGTGTTCCCATATTTAGATTGGCTTATTACCGCTCTGACCAGGCATCGACAAATAGAAGCATGAGGTTGGGTGATACAGACCTGTTCACTTCATGGAATTACCATGAATTACAGCAAGTCTCACAACCGACCCAGACATTAGAATTCATAGGAGCAGTATTCAATACACAATCTATGGTAGCTTCTCTTCCACTTTTTAGTCAAGAAGATAATTTGCAGTACCAGAATTTCAGCCCGATTGGTTCTGCAAGCCCTGCCCTGGGGTAGACGTCTGCAGCAATACCTTTAGTCCTGTTAGCAAGATACCTCATGAGAATTCTGCAGTGGATGTTGGCAACACAGTGATCAGTGCTTTCTCTACCTGTCAGCAAAGATTAGAAACCCAGGAATGCAAACTGCACCTTTCCTGGTGGATACAATCACAGTAGCTGTTCTTTCAGCATCCCTCAGCACAAAGCTGTAGTGATCACAGATTCCCAGATTGACTGTGGAGGGGTGCACTTCCTGGGGAAAAATGTCCAAAGCACTTGGTCCCCTGCAGTGGCCAACCTGCATGTCAATGTTCTGTAGATGAGTGCAGCACTCTTAGCTTTGCAAGCGTTCCAGGACACTCTTGGAAGAATTGTAATACAGACTAACATGTCAGTAGTTTGGTATATCAACAAGAAAGGGGGAGCCAGATCTTATCCCCTATGTCGAGAAGCCCTCAGTGTGGCAATGGACGATACCTTCCAACTGTGTTCTGATAGCAACGCACATTCTGGAGAAGTCCAACATGATAGCAGACCAACTGAGAGGGTCCATCTTGCTGCCTCAGAAGTGGCCTCTCAGTGAGTGAAATTATTCAGTTGATGGGGCCAGCCTTCCTGAGATCTGTTTGCCTCTGCCCTAAAAACAAGTACAGCAGTTTCTTTGCCCTGATCCCCCCCACCCCACCCCAGGTGAATCACCAAGGGATGCTAAACTCCACGATTGCTCCCTGGTCTTCTGTATGCTTATCATTCAACTCCCCTAATTCCCAAATTCCTTTGGAAAGCAGCCAGGTTGAAGAGCAGTGTCATCCTCATTGCACCTACTGGCCTCGACAAATTTGGTTCCCTTTCCTTTGGCCTCATCTACGATACCCACCTGGGATTCTGGATCCAATTTCAGATCAGTCTCACCCAACTGGAATGGTCCACCCGGATATCTCAAATTTCAAACTAACAGCATGGTTTCTCCAGTTCCATTAATAACCAGGCAACCAATGCTTTCTTCCCCTGTTGGTTTCATACTTCTCTTCCCATAAACCTTCCACTAGGAAACTCCTACAGAAATAAATGAAGATCTGGTTCTGTTCTGCCCAGTAAACAAATTAGAACCCTTCTCCCATCCAGTTCCTTCTGTTCTTGACTTTTTAGCTAGTCTTTTTAATGAAGGTACCAGTTCATTAACTGTTAACTCATTACAGCAGGCGTCAAATATTGCTTGCTCATATTTGCATTAATTCCAAAACCATGCCACGTACAAGATATCTGTATATTTTTATCTTTAAGCATACGTGATGGGAAACACAAGTATATTGATATTGACCTCTGCCAGAGTATTCGCTAGAACTGTCAGGTGAACACTTATTTTTTAAAGGCTCAAGCCACACCCACTGGGAGTTAAAGGTTAAGAGCTGTACCGGAAGGAATGAGTTAAAAACTGTGCAAAACCTTTTTAAACGGTACCCTTTTGCTGAGACTACCTTATAAAGACCTCATATCACCATGGGACTTAAATTTGATATGGCAAGCCCTGATGCATTCTTTTTGAACTTGCAGCTAAATGTGATGTAAAATTTTTGGCTTGGAAAACTCTAGCTGCGATTACGTCTGCTAGAAGAATTTTAGAACTTCAAGCATCTTCAAAGCCTCCATATTTGATTTTTTTTTCATAAGGATAGGGTTATGTTCCGTACTAATGCTTCCTTCCTAAGGTGGTGCCAGAATTCAATATTAACCAATCCATTGACTTGCCAGTATTCTTCCCAAAATGTACAAAGAGTACATGCTGCAATTTCTGGATGCGCATACAGTTATGTTTCTACCTACACAGGACAAGAGATTAGAAGGGCAGGTCAACTATTTGATTCCTTTGCACAAAATAAGTTGGGCAAATCTGTCACAAAGGTGACCTTAGCCAGATGGTTGACGGATTGCATTTCACTTGTCTATAACAAATTGAATCTCCCCTTACCAAAACCATTTAAAGGCTCATTCAACCAGATCTATGGCAACGTCTGCTGTTTCCAGTCTAGAGCCTCTATGGACAATATATGTGTGGCTGCAACTTTGTCTAATCCTCTGACCTTTATCACTCAGTACAAACTAGATCTGGTCTCCAGGGGAAGGGCAACCTTTGTCTCAGTTGTGCTCTGAAATATCCTTCCTTGAGTCCACCCAGGGATTTAGGTAGCTGAGGACTCTGTCCCATTAGTTGAATGAAACCTGACATCTGGTAAATTATGTACTTGCCACAAAGTTCCATCTGTGTTGTCCATTTTCCAACTCCCCACCCGCCATTCTCCATAATTCATAACTGACTTCTGGAGGAATGAGACTATTCAGGACAACTGTCCTGTGTGTTGAACTCCAGTTATGGCAATTCTTTTAGTATTCCTGTTGAGCTGCAAACAAGATCCGAAGGTTGTTAGGGGTGGCGCATTATGGATAAGGGAGGAGCTCGAGAGTTTGAGGCCATACATTTTTTTTTACATCAGCATGTGTACTTGAGGGACTAGTCAGGGTGGATGGGGTGAGTTACTGATGGCTGCCCTAACCTGGTGAGGAAGGCAGCACGGGACCACCGCACTGTAGACATCTGCTAGAATGCAGGTGGTGTCATTTGTTTGCGAGGTTGTGCCTCTGCTGAAGCATGCTCGTACTTCTGAGGGCAGTGTTTGCCCACCTCACAAACTCTTGAGGGAGTTTAGGAATAGAACTGGGAGCAGAATTTGCAGACTTACTGTGTTTAACCTCTGACTCTTGTGCCCTCTTGGGAGTGGAATGGGCAAGATTGCTCTCTCCTTGGTTGAAGTACAAGTGGGTCAGTTGGGTACAGGCAGGTGGCTGCCATTAAGCCAATATTTTTTAACCAAAATAACAGGCCTTTTACGGCCAAATTGCACCATCTTTGAATGTGTCACTTTTGCAATATAATTTAGTGCATGTGGGAACTGGCTGCAGACTGAAGTCTGCCCAACTACCAGAGTTTTTTTGGAACATCACAGAGAAGACTGAATCCATCCCAAACTTGCAGCCTGGATAAAAAAGGACATTCAGCATGCAGTGTCTTCATTTTTTTCTTTACGACATTTATTTATGATGCATCTCTGGGATAACATTCAGGCGTCTGGCACAGTTATGACCCTAGAGTTCCAAAGCACACTTTTAAATCTCAGTATCCAGTTTCAGTAATCTTTCATTCTGACATGTGAATTGTGTTTTTGCTGAAGAATGTTTTGAGACCCCGCACCCACCCCTTCTGTTGGCCTGAAAGGACTTTGGCCTTTGGATGGATTCTGATACTAGCTGCATAGTACATTTTTATCTAGGAAAGCCCCACCATGTGATATATGCCAAAGTTTTACTAGTTCCGTGAGTAAGACCTGTAGAAACTGAAGCTCTTTCTCCAAGTCTGTCTGGCTTCAGAAAAGGCTAGACACCTAATGCAGGTGTTTGCATTAGTCGCAACAACTATCTACCAGTATCTGGTAAGCCCTAAATTGATGAACTAGTAGAAGGGCCACCAAGAATGTATTAAGGCAAGAGCACCTTCAGAAGAGACTTGGCTGTGGAGCAAAGTCCCACTTTCTTGGTGTTAAGGGCCTGGGAACATTGTGACCAGAGATGTTTCCCATCCTCTAAGCTCAGTATCTCTCACCTGGTCAGTTCTCAGTTTTAGGAATGGCCCATTCCCATGAGAGGAAGAAGCAAACCACCTATTTGGGAGTTTGAGTTCCCAGAGTCAGAGTTTCCCTGTACTTCTGACCTTCTGTCTTGAGGTATTACTCTGATTAAGGTGCCTCAACCTTGTGCTATTCCACTGAGAACATTTCATTTGGAAAGTTTCCCTTCGTAGTGAGGCAACACTTTGAAGTGGCATTCCAAGGAGATATTTGCTAAGAAGAGAGATGTAGTGCCTCTGTGGCTGCCTCCCACCAAAAGAAGACCTTTGGCATTGCCTCTTGATGTCCTTATTACTATTGCAGTATTCCTTACAAAACCAATACCCTGCCAAGGATATCTGTATGTCTAGCCAGCATCCTAATGCCTTAAACCCTTCCACACACCATATATCAGAATTATGCCATACATCTGGGGGTTAAGGTACATAAGTGATGACAAGCCCCAAATCTCAGAACTTCCTTGCCACCAGTTGTCTTAAGAACCGTTTCAAAAGTTAGAAAACAGCACAGAGAATACCCGAGAACTGTAAAGAGCAGACTGTTAATTTTATCAAAGCACAAATACCTGGACTGGTATTCCAGAGCAGGATTTGTGTGTGCTCTCCACAGCAGGCCACATACGAAAGAAGCCAAGAACCTGTATTAGTAAAGATGCAAGCAATCAAGGAATGTGAGGCAGGTGTGAGAATCAAGCTGGTTTATCCATCTGTCTTAATATTTTTTTCTTGGAGGATCAAATATATTTTTGGACACAGAAGAGGCTAAGGGAGAAATAAGTCTGATCCAGCAAACGCAAGGGGTCTCTGCTGCTCATTCTTCTGACAAAGCTTGGCGGTATTTTGGCTATGTCCAAAGAAAAATACTTGATGGAAAAAAGCACAGGTGTGGAGTAGAATCAGGAGTATCTTGGACTTAAACCAGAGTGGTGTGGCAGGAGATGAACATGAAGGACCAGCAGCACTAAAATTAGTCAAGTACTGATGAATAAATGGAGACTAAAGCATCAATCACATTTGTCTCCTGTGTTGGAAGCCCTTGTGGATACTTTCATTTCTTCACAAGCTACAGAATCTCTGCTCCCTACTCCTAAAAAAAAAAAAAAAAAGGCTGGTGCAAAGTCCTAAAAAACTTCCTGTACAAGACTTTTATTAGCAAAGTTCAAAATTGATTCCTTCCTCGAAGCTTCTGCCTTCTGATAAGGATAGTAGGACTACGTGCATGAACAGTAAGAAGGCGTTCACTTTTGCCACCTTACCCTTCAGGGCCATAAATTACCAAGAAAGGTTATTCTTTTAATCACCAGAAATGTTTTAGACAATTTTTAAGTGTTTTTTTACAAGCAGGTGCTACAGTCTGTTGTATACCAAGTCTTAAAGCGCTTCAAATTTATAAAAAAAAAAAAAAAACTTTCTCATATGACCAGGTATATTCTCACCCTACTGTGCAAGCTTGGGGTTGTTTTGGCTGACATGCTGGACTCTGAAGCAAAGTCCTCTGTCATTTCCTTACTGGGTTCACAGGCTGCCCACCATTCCATCAAATGTAGCTGTTACTGGTACCTCTTCTAGAGCAGCTGTGTCGGGGTTGTGGTGGTAGTAGGTATTCCTGGCTCAAATTGGAATCTCTCCCAGAAGATATTGAAGTGAAGTTGCTAGACTTTTCCTTGGACGCCCAGGATCTGTTTTGCTGCAGACCTCATTAAACCCTTACAAGAAAAAGGGAAAGGACAATAAGCAAATATCCTTTCCATATGCCTCTTTCCAAGGAACTACCCTTCTAAGAATTACTTTGTGCATAGGCATCCTAAGCAGCTGTTGAAGGGCAAGAGACCTAAACAGTTTGTCCTGGGAAGCCTGCTCAGGATTCTAAGGAACAGAAGTCTTACTTGCCTGACAGGTGTGCCTCTATCCATTTGCTTTTCTCTGCTACTCATCCAGATTCTCTCTTCTCAAATGTTAGATCTCATTTCCGGTTTAGCAACACATCACTAGACTTTGGGGTTCTTTCAGTCATCCCAAACTTGTCAATTATATTGATCACTGCTGCAATATCCATAGCTATGTGGATTAAATCCTTCCAAGAGTACAACAGCCAGCCAGCTTCCAAAGCTTCAGAGCACCTTCCATGCACCCAAACTATGAGCTCGAGCTGAGCTGACTAAAAAGACTGGTTTAGGCACTAGGCCTTTTAGAACTTTCCTGCCATTGAAGTGTTACAAGTTTTCGATAGTCATTCAGCTTGTGCTGTTCCTTTGCTGTGCAGATAAGTTCCCTTTGGGGTAAAAACTTCCCCATTATAAATATTTGCATTATACTTTCCTGTTTGGGAAAGTTAGTTTAACCTACGAGCGTATATTTATATGCACTGTCACAAGACTAGTTCCCTTTATCCTGTCAATTTAAAAGTTGTTTAAAGTAATTGGAAACATTTTTCTGTGGAAAAAAACTAACTCTCTGAGGTGGCAAATATTTGTGCCACTGTGTGTTTGCATGAAAAATGTAACTTTTAAAGATGTTAAATTTTTACTGACTTTTGCTGCTGGTTTCCCCCAGGAAAGTGATTCCATTTCTGTCTTGACCATGGAACAAACTATTGGTTCCACACACTGTCCTCCTTTCAGCCACAGAAAGAAAACTTTGAGCAAAAGGCCTTTGCCAGCATGACAGACAAGCCATTCCATCAGCCACAGGTGGGTGCCACTGCTGTGGGTCATAACTTGTTCCTCAGACCACTCATCTTTTTCCCCAACTCCTCTATTGGAGCATTTACAGCCGCTGTAGACTTGGAGGTTAGCCACATCCTCTGCAGCCGTTGAGGTCCCTCAGTGGGCAAGAAAGAGCCACTCTTGTTGGTCCTGGGAGAGGGATCAGGGGAGGCATCACTATTTTGTCAGAATGCTGTGCCCATCCATGGAGAAGCTACAGCTGCCATTAATAACACTGTTTGCCCCATTACCTGTCAAAAAGAAGAAGAGAACTAAACATGTATTTACGTCTCGCATTTGTGGAAGTTTTTCTTTCCAGACTCTACCAGTGTTTTCAGTGGAAGAATACTGAGGTTTCTCAGAAAATGCTACAAGCTGCCATAGAAGCAATTTCCAGAATCTTCACCCATTTCTTCCAGTTGTATGAGCTCTGAAGGAGGTCACTGCTTGCAGTTTTCCTGAAAGTCAGCCAGCTGCCTCTACAAAGGCAGGATGTATAAAATTCTTCAGTCTTAAATTTTTATACACTCGTCCCAAACATGACTCAGCAGCTATAACTTAATCATGTTGTTGCTTAACATTTGGTGAATTCCAATCCAGCTCATTATCATACTGATGGGAAGTGATATGTATTTTTTTTTGGGGGGGGGGGGTATACTAACGCAACTGTCATTTTCAGAATTTTGAATTGTCAAGCTTGTTGGTTATCTTCTAATTGTGAAGGTATGAGGAATGTTTTCTGTGCAGTTTTCCTCTTGAGGAAAAAAAAATCTGTCTTTAATTTGTTCCATTGAACCAGTCACTACTTATTGTTTACAGTATGTTTGACTGATTCCTTTTCCAGTCCTATGGCCACTGGTACTGTTTTAGGGAGGTTTGCCTACCTGTATTCTCAGAACCTCCCAGATGTGGAAAAGGTAATTTAAATTCCGTTATGGATAGACATGGATGTTCTTCGTGTTTCACTGTTGCAGTCCTCACATTTGGGTTATTTACTTGCAGTAGCACTCAAGTCGGCCTGATTATCCAAGTCTTGGGTCCTGTGTCTGTTGCTGTCTCATCTTCCATGACGTCAGATAGTCGGGGGTATAAAGCATGCAGCCGATGCCATTAGATCAGTCTTTCTTGCCGTGCGGTGCCTGAAGCAGAAGCAGTTCGCAAGTTCTGGTCGTCTGACTCCTGAAATTTTCGTTTGAGTTTCATATCCAAAGCCTTCACCTCCATTGGTGATCCTTTTTCTTGCTCTAAACCAATGTCAGTAAAAGTTAACAATTGTATTTCTTGTGGAAAGCAAATATCTCAAAGATTTTTATTCGTACTGCATTCCTTGCTTAGGCCCAGACCACAACATATATTGCTGTCTGATTTGTGCCTTATTCAAACCTATAACTATTCATCATTGGTTCATTTTCACATCTAAAAATTTTGGTACTTGTTTCAATTATCCAGAAATGGCTTCGGTAAACCACCAGACTACCGACATTCCGAAAAAAAAATGCAAAGATAGACAGACCGCATAGGTCCAAAGCTGTCGACGCTTCTCCTAAGCTAGTCGCCAGTTCGCTGGTACTCTGGTGCATTTGTAGCCCATGATACCCGCTACTTCAGATTTGCAGGCCTCTACTGAGAGCCATTCAGAGTCCGGTATGCTGCTAGGTGCTTCGATTGTGCAACCTGCGGATGTCTCTACCTTGGATGGGTCCGGAGCCGCTATGGAGGCACCAGCTTCTTAGGGTGTATTCAGGCCTACTGACTTGCATATTAAACTGACGCCATCTTCTTCAAGGCCTAAAACTCGATCCATGCCTAGAAAACTGCCCAGACCACATGGTCAGGCCCCTATGCCTAAAAAAACGATAAGAATGGCTGAAGACCTTATTACTGTAATCAAGGGAAGCCACCTTTCTTCCCTCTAGGAGACCTAGAACGGATTTTCCTCCTGTTTCTTCTGATCAGGATTCATGATATTTCTGTTTTCTCTGGCCAGGAGTTGCCCTTATCTACTTATGAGGATTCTGATGCAGAGGACTCCATTCCCTCTTCTTCTCCTCCAGAGGATTTCTCTTTTGGTGAAACCTTGCATACTCTTAGTGAGCATTTCCGCTGGAAAAGCAGCGATTACTCTGACTCCAAAAAGAAGCTTAGGGAATTCTTACTGCTACCTCAACACAAACCTTTAGCTATCCCTCCTGTACTGGACATTGTAGATGATGCCTTCTCAGAATCTAGCCTGGCCTCTGACACTTTACCTCCGGCTCCCAGAAAACCTAACTGATATTACAGGGTACATGACTCTCTCAAGTTCCTCTTAAAGATTCCTACTGCGGATCCTGAAACCGTTTCACAGGGACCCAAAGACATTAAGGCTACTACTGCCAAAAACCCTACCCCATCTGATAGAGATTCCAGGGCCCTGGATAGATTGGGTAAGAAGGTATACACTTCTGCAACCTTGGCCATTAGGGCCTTAAACTGCAGGTTTCATATGTTAAAATAGCATATTATTGGATTGCTTAAACAGAAAATTATGTTGATTCCTGATTGTGCTGAAAATAAAGAATTACAGGATTTAATGCATTCTGCTGAGCATGTTGGAAAACATACTTTGCAATGTGGTTTTGATTCATTAGAGGCATCTTGCAGCTCTGCTGTCACTGGGTCTGTACTTAGAAGGCATGCTTGGCTTAAGGAGCAATCTTTGCCAGATCATATTAAAGCTAAATTACTGGATGCTCCCTTAAACCAAGACCGCCTGTTTGGAAACAAAGCAGAAGTATTTAAAGATGGAGAAAAAGCTAAATCTATAAAAACTGTTATTTCCTGCAAGTACAGCCACCCAGATTTAGTAGGCATTGGCCTTCTAAGAATTGGTCCTTTCCTGCCTCTTCCAGGCCTTCTCAATCAAACCCAGAACCAGCAGAACACCCAGGCTTCAGTCCCAAGGTACTCACAGGCCTAAGCAGTGGGGGGCTCCCACTTCCAAAGCTGGGAGTTGTAAGACACCCCCTATGGTAAACTGTCATAATGACTTAACTTTAAACCATCCAAGCCCTGCTCAACTGACTGTTCCTTTAGGGGGAAAGATCGCCCTGCATGCAAAAAAACTGAGATCTCATTACCCAAGACAAATGGGTTTTAAATGTAGTTTCCCCAAGGATACAGATTCCAATTCCACTCGTTACCAACCCCAAACGGTTGGCCAGACGTAGCCCCAAATCAGTGGGCAGAGGCTCAAAAGCAAGTTCTCTCTCTTCTAAGGTTTCTACTAAAGACTTTTCCTGGTATCCAGAAAAGACAATTCCTGGTGTCCTTTCCTGGACCTGTCTATCCTAAACACTTTTTTGGAAATCCCAAAACTTAAAATGCTAACTCTACATCAGCTGCTATACCTACACTTCAGATCAGGCTACATGCACTATTGGTTCTCTGCACTGCCCTTTGGCTTGTCTACTGCGCCCAGGGTATTCACAAAGTGCCTAGCTCCAGTCATTGCGTTTTGCAGGCAAAGAAATTTTCAAATATGCCCATGCCTGGACGATTGTCTAATTCAGGCAGAAAGCCAGGGCATACTATTAAATCATCTGGCATTTGTAAATAAATTACTTACTTTTCTGGGGTACACTATAAATGAAAAGAAATCGCATCTAGTACCCTTCCAACAAATTGTATTCCTGGGATTAAGCTTGAATACAACTTCCCAGATGGGCTACCTCACGCCAGAGAAGCAAGTTCATTTGACAGCCTACTTCAAACTACTGGCCATAAAGACCCAGCTATCTGCAAGGAAAATACTGCAAGCCTTGGGGTTCATGGCCTCTTGCATTCTACTAATTCCATATGCAAGACTGCATATGAAGAAACTACAATGGTATCTAGAAAGCCTATGGTGTCAACATTCTCAGGACCTAGAATCAATGATTCCTATCATACCTGATCTAAAGATGGTTCCTTTGGTGGGCAGAGGCCTGCCACCAAAACAAGGGACTGCCATTCACTCTACCCCCTGCTGCCCAAACCCTAACAGACGCATCAGACTATGCATGGGGGGCTCATTGGCAGGGCAGTTCATTCAGGGCAAATGGAACCTTGAGTCAAATGCACCTGCATATCAATCAGAAAGAAAATGTTAGCTCTACAGAATGCTTTGACAGCCTTCAAGGACCACATTCTTCCAGGCAATTATTGGTAAAGACAGACAACACCATGGTTATGTGGTACATAAACAAGTAGGGGGGACCCCACTCATACCTTCTCTGCAGACTACCCATGGCTCTGGAACACAGCCTTGAGCTACCAAGTGCAACTATACAAGCTCAATTCCTGCCAGGCACGCTAAATACACTGGCAGACAGCCTAAGCAGAAATCTTATGGACCCACACTAGTGGAAACTGGAACCAAAGATATTCAACATGCTGTGAAACAAATGGGGGAGCCCAGAGATAGACCTGTTTGCCTCCCCTCAGAACTGCCAATTGAACAAATTCTGCACAAGGACTCCCTGCAGACTAGCTTGGAAAATGGATGCCCTGACCTTCACCTTCAATTTATGCCTTCCCCCTCTGCCTCTCCTCTTCAAAGTGCTACTAAAGATCAAACAAGAGAAACCAAGGGCAATACTTATTGCACCCGACTTGCCACACCAACACTGGTACCCCTCTTGCTCAGTGTGTCACTACTGGAACCATGGCACCTGCCTCAGACACCTGCCCTGCTGTCCCCAGCAGGAGGGTCAGATTCTGCACCCACAACTTCAAACCCTGAACCTTGCAGCCTGGCTAATTTACCTGATCTCTCCATTACCATCCCTCAGTAAGCAAGTGATAGATGTCATTCTGGAGGCAAGGAGGCTTAGTACTAGAAATTCCTATGCTGAAAATGGAAAAGATTCTGTTCCTGGAGCCAAGCGCAGGGGATGGGCACAGCAGTGTTCAGTTTACCTCATATTCTTCAATACTTAACTGCGATGCTTTACAAGGGTTTCCTTTTCTTCCATCAAAATTCATGCCTCTGCCATTTCAGCACATTATAATACAGAGCCACACCTCTTCTCTCATCCACTGCTGAAGCAATTCCTCAGAGGGGCCAAAAACTTAAGACCACCCAAGAGAGCCCCTATTCCAGCCTGGGACCTTAACTTTGTATTGGAAAAGCCCACTCTGCCTCCCTTTGAGCCAGCTGCAAATATAGAGTTGAAATTCCTTTCTTGGAAAACCGCCTTCCTTCTAGCCATCACTTCAGCAAGAAGGGTGTCTGAATTGCAGGCCCTAACGGCAGTGGAGCCTTTCATCATCTTTCATGCGGACAGGGTGTCCCTCAGGACCAATCCCTCCTTCATGCCCAAGGTGGTATCCAGTGTGGCCCTTAATCAGTCCATTCATTTGCCAACCTTTTTTTCTAATCCACAGAACAAAGGGGAACGAATACTGCACTCCTTGGACGTGCACAGACAACTTAGATTTTACTTGTCAGGACTAAGCCTCTCAGGAAATCTGAACAGCTGTTGTTTGCATTTGCCTGCAGGGGCAGAGGGGAAGGCCATTTCAAAGCAAACCATTTCTAAGTGGGTAGGCCATTTCATTCATTTCTGCTATAAGCACCATGGAAAACCTACCTCACAGGGGGATAAGACCTCATTCAACCAGAGCTGCATCTACCTCTATAGCCTTTCTCAGAGGTGTCCCTACCAGGGACATCCTAGAAGCTGCTACCTGGAGTTCTGTACATACCTTCACCAAGCATTACCACTTGCCAATTTTTTTTCTAAATCAAGAACTGGCTTTGCTACTGCAGTCTTGCAGGGCCTTATAGCTGGTCCTAATGCTATCTAATTGCCTCCTCCTATCCTTAGCTTTGGGAATCTACCCAAATGTGATGACTGCAACAGTGAAACATGAAAAACATAGAACAGTTGTGTACACTTACCATAAATGTAGATGTTCAAGTGTATTCACTGTTGCAGTCCTGGTTACCCTCCCTCCAGCCCCTAACTTCTGTTGACTATATCTCTATTCTTGTTTACTATGCTTAAAGCTTTCTGGTGTATTTGCTTTTTGTTGGAGGTGTAACCTTGTATATAATTGCTTCCCATTATGGGGGCACCTGACATCTGGGGCAAGAAAAACTGATGTAATGGTGTCTGCTGCATACTTTATACCCCTGACTACCTGACGTCATGGAAGATGAGACAGCACCCGATGTAGGACCCAAGACTTTGATAATCAGGCCGAATGAGGGCTACTGCAAGCACATAACCCAAATGTGATGACTGCAATAGTGAATACACTCTAACATCTACATTTATGGTACGTGTACACAACTGTACTTTTTTGGTGGTTCTGCTAAAAGTCCTCAAAAAGTGTGATGAATTTTTAGCCCTCCTTTTGCCAATTTTCTAAGGGATTCTGTAACCCCCCCCATCCAATTGTGGCAAAAAACCCAACTAGCTTCAAAGTGCTGATAAGGCATTTCTTCTTAAACATCTGTTTATGTTCAAAAAAGGGCAGTCCGTCAGAATGACTAAGGGATTTTGTCACCCCACCCCTGACCGTTCCTTTCCAAATCTGATTTCCACTTTCCCTTTGGCAACAGTTTTAAACAAGTGGGTTTTGAAGGTCATTCATCAAGGTTACATATGGTAATAACAGGAGCCCTCCTTTTTCAGGGGGTAATTCCTAATTGAATAGATTCTTGTTTCCCTATGTCCTTCAAACCAATTCCTCCTTCCCAGTTTTGGAAAGCTTTTCATTTAAGGATGTTTAGTGCCAGAGTGAAAGAAGTTCAAAATGCTATAACTTCACAATGTTTCTTGGTAATATTAGGTTTAAAAAATGCTCATCACATCCCATTTCATACAGACCAGGCATTTCTTGGCTTTGTGTGTCTGGAGCTTCATTTCTCTGCCTTACCCTTTAGACTATTCACTGCACCAAGGGTTTACAAAGTCAGGCTATGGGTTATCCACACTTTTCCATATGTAGACTCTTATCTTTGCAGAGTCTTTTTCAAAGTGTCTGGAATTTGTCACTTGGGTAAGAGATCTCTTGCACAATTTTGGAATTCTAGAGAACGCTCAAATCTTTTTTGACCTCACAGGCTATGCACCTCAATTCAGAGAGTTTTTCCTTCACAGGAAAAAAAACTGATTTTTATAAAGTTTTCCACTCCGACTTCATTGCGAAAGAATAGTTGAGATTTAGGTCTCATGGCATCTAGGATGCTCATGGTTCTCATGCAAAGTCTTGCTAGGGGTGAGATACAGTTGGGTCAGTGGTACTATTTATCCTTTCTAATCCAAATGCTTGAGTTTGTCAGGAGAGATTTGTATAAATTTCTTTAAATATGGGTGCCTGCTCCCTCCTCTCCTTTAAAACAGTCACCACAGTCACCCTGGACTTTGTAAGCCGTTTCAGATGGAATAAAAGTTCAAGATGTGGGACACCAAAGACTACTGCAAGCACATGCAAAAGAGATGCTTTCCCTTGATTAAAGGCACTCAAATCTCTGAATCATATTTGTGCCCTGGACCTCTTCAAGTTGTTAGACATAATCACAATTGTGTGGTATATCAATTGGAAAGGAGAAACCAGACTCCCTTTGCAGGCTAGCCATGTTAGCTTGTGATATAGCTTCAAAGATAATTCCATTGGAGAAAAACTGGGACAGACAAGTTAAGTAGGACAAGGGCAGACCCTCACAAATGGAAACTGATAAAATCTTGGAATACCCCCCAATCTACTTGTCTATTTGCCTCCTCTCTGAAGAGTTGGCTGGAAATATTCTGCTCAGGACTGCATGCAAGAATGCTACTAAGACACGTGCATTTTGCTTTCCTTTGATAGGAATGTTCATGTATGCTTTAAACCTTTTCCAGTAATTTCCAGAGTAATTAAAGATTCTGAAAGAATTCCCCATGGTCAATTGTGGTGACTCACTTATGACCAAAGTAACAGTGGTCCTCTCTTTTGGGAATGGGCAGGGACAATTAAGCTTCCTTACAAAATGGATATAAAAGATCAGGGTGTTACACCCCCGACCCCAATCAATTTCAGCTGCCTTCATAGATGATAGGGTCTTAAATCCCTTTATGCACCTGTTTACCAAGGATGTGAAGCAGTTACTAATGGAGGCAAGAAAGCCTGCTAGTAGAAAATCATATATTGGTAAATGGAAAAGGTTTCCTAGCTGGTGGTAATACATCCAGCACCCATTCTCAGGGCTTGTTCTCTGGTTTTACAATATTTGTGTTGCTATCCTAAGACCTTTCTTACTCTTGTAAGGTTCATCTAACAGCAATTATAGCATGACTGCTCCATGGATCCTACTACTTTTGTTGCATTCTCATGCCAAAATGTGTTTAAAAGGGGTTTGCATGCGAGGCCTGCAAGAACACTGTGGTGGCCCCTCCATGTGTTCTTAATTTTGTTAGAGAAGCTAACAGTTGCTCCATCTGAATGAGCTAATCTGGCTGACTTGAGGTTCTTCACATGGAAGACATGTTTTACTCATTGCTCTGACTTCTGCAAGAAGAGCATGAGTTGTAGGCTGGTCGGTCAGGTAAGTCAACCCTATCTAATTTTCCACAGGGTTTTTTTTTTTGAGAACTTACCCTTTTATGCCTAAAGTAGTATCCAGTTTTAATTTAAGCCATTGTTCACCCCCCCCCTTTTTCTTTCCTGAATCTAAAATGAGGGCGAAAGGTTGCTCCTTGGCTCCAGTGTCCACAGACAACTCTGGTGCTTAAACGGAACCAAATATTTCAGTTCATTTCATGTAAAAGGAAGAAATATATCAAAATGGACTCCATTTCCAAATGGTTGTCTCTGCTGTTAGCTTTTGTTATACTTGCAAAACTATTCGGGTGGGATGAAAGTCTACTCTACTAGGGACTTGGCTCCATCTATGACGTTTTGGAAAGGGTTGGTTTCTAGAAGCAGCAACGGTTTCCTATAAACATATTTTTGCAAGGCATTACAATCTTTATTACTTCTCTAGGTCTAGATCAGGGTTTGCTAGGACCATTCTACAGGGGGGTGTAGACCCTTGTCCTTCCACCTCCCAAATAAAGTAAGCTAGTGTAATCTACTGGGTTCCTATTATATAATCGAAGATGCAATCCTTCTAATACTTCTTGATCGAACTTGAAATAGCGAAATGGCATATAACCGATTTCTTTCCCTGGGAAAGAAATCGCTTGGCCATCTCTGTTACTTTGCTGTTTTCCTCACTGTAGTGCTATCTCAAGAGTTGGTATATAAGCAGGGGGGTGTGAGGGGCACAGCCCCCCATATCGGGGTGTGTGGGGGTGAAGCCCCCCACTTTATGTAATGTTTTGACGTTTTTATTTATTTTTTGTTTGTGGAACAGCGACACCCCCCCCCCCCCCCGGGGGGGGTCGTTCCATGTGTTCAGGATTGTAAGCTTTCCCTTACATGGGGTCGATAAATCAGCGTTCACTTTAAGCATTCGCTGATTTAATATAGACCCTAATCTACCCATATAGCTAAGGCTACTGCAAAAGTGATAAATATAATTAACATAGTACAGTTGATCAAACGTATCATAATGGTACATGTTTGATTACTGCTGCAGTAACCACTTATTCATCCACCCCCCTTGTCTGGGGGTGATTATGCCTGTGTCAATATTTTAGTTCGTAGCATTGTTTCAGGGCTCAGCCTCCCTGTTCTGTTGGTATGGAAGCTCTGAAGGGCTTGGCATACAAACCTGTCTCTCTAATCTGCTCAACTTGAGCTGACTAGGCACATGGAAGGTGCCTTGAAGCTTTGGAAGCTGGCCAGATGTTATCCTTGGCAGGATAACCATAACCATATGGCTAAGGCTGCTGCAGCAGTGATCATTGGAACATATATTGTTACAGTAAGGTTACTTTCATGACTTCTAAATCCCTTCCTCCTTTTTCAGGGATGCCGTAGCCCCCTCCTTGCCAAGTCCCTCATTTTCTTCCACTTCTGGACCTTTTGGCACAAGTGACTATTCAGCCAGTTCTGTTAGAGGGGCAAAGGATTTTACTTAATGTTCAAGAGCCCTCTTTTCTGGGTACCAAGGTGACCCATTCTAGATCTCTCTTTTTTGTCAATACCGTTCTAAAACTTTCTTCTTTCAAAAAGTTGACTCTTCAGCCGATTCCTCATCTGCTTTCTCTGGCGTTTCTGGTATCCCTGGACCAATGCCCATCTCTACATTCCTATTCATCCTGTCTTTAGGAAGTATTTAAAGATTTCAATATCACTGTTGCAGTATCCTTTATAATAGGGATCCCTTGCCAAAGGCAGCCCTACATCTGGCCATTGTATAAAAGCCTTTAGGTTGTAATGGGTGTGTCATATGTCACATGCATGCTTCCCGCATACAGCGTAGGGCATAAAGGTGGTGTCCACACGTACTATTCTCAGGACGACTTTGCTGCTAGTCCGAATGCCTTTGATCGTCAGTCTGAAAACACGTTCTTTTGCTAGTTCCTACTGCTTTCATATAAGTGCCCTACTTTTTTATTTTTATCTTCGTTTTGCCTTGTTTCTGGTTGTTGGGTTTCATGCCATCTAGAATGGGGAAATGCCAGTTCAGGATACAGATTCCCCCTATTGTCACAAGCAGTGTTTTGTTCTGTTTAGGTACTTATCGCAGCCATACCTCTTGAGATTTGTCAAGCTTTCATCCCCCAAGATGTTGCAATGTCTGCTTTCTTCCCTTATGATTTATTTAGAGAACCAACTAAAAACTGAGGATCTTCCCGGACTGAGTGTCAGTAATCTGCGAAGAAAAAGGTCAAGAAAGCTGTGTCTTGATTCTTCAGCTGTACTGCCTCCACCAGACCTCTCTTGAGGCTGATGAAAAGTCCAGAGGATCGTTTGGTTTCTTTTTTCAGATTCCTCTGCCGTGACTGCTTCAGAGGCCAGCATTGATCTGACCCCCCTGTATGTCCATGGGTTTTTTCCATATGTCCACTTCAGATGTACAGGGGAAACCATGGATGGTTATTACTAAAGGGCCTAAGGGTGATGTTCCAGTGTGGAAGGTTCTGAGTACCATTATAGTGTCTTCATGGGTCAGAGCCTCCAAAGGTTTTCAAGGCTGATGTCCCACTTTAGTTTGTTTTTTTTTTTTTTTTTTAAACACATTGCACCTGCTCCAAAAGATCCTCAGAGGGAATAGCAAAACTTCACTCAAGGCCGGTTTTGATGCCTTTATGCCTCTTAAGCCTCCACAGGGAGTTTCTGTTCTTACTCCTCCCTGGTCTTCTACCCCACTTGGCCTAGGGAGCAGATGCTGCTGCTGATTCTGATGGAGTCCCTGACATATATTCCTCTAAGATTCCTTCAGCACTTGACTATGGATGTTCTTCGTGTTTCACTATTGCAGTCATCACATTTGAGTTATCTGCTTGCAGTAGCCCTCAGTCGGCCTGATTATCAAAGTCTTGGGTCCTGCGTCGGTTGCTGTCTCATCTTCCATGACGTCAGGTAGTCAGAGGTATAAAGCATGCAGCTGATGCCATTTCATCAATCTTTCTTGCCGTGTGGTGCCTAAAGCAGAAGCTGTTCGCAAGTACCGGTTGGCCGACTCCTGAAATATTCGTTTTCGAGTTTCAGATCTGAAATCTTCAGCTAAGCAAAGTACCCCGTGAGGGATCCTTTTTCTTGCTATAAACCAATGTCAGTAAAAGTTAACAGTAGTATTTCTTGTGGATAGCAAGTAACTCAAACATTTTCATTCATACTGCATTCCTTGCCTAGGCCCAGACCACAACATACCTCACTGTCAGTTTTGTGCCTTATTCAAACCTTGTCCTATTGTAGTTTATTTTTGCATCTAAATATTTTTGTACTCATTTCAATTATCCAGAAATGACTTGGGTAAGCCGCCAGACTACCAACATTCTGAAAAAACGCAAAGATAAAGACAGAGACAGACCACATAGGTCCAAAGCTGCCGACTACGTTTTTCCTAAGCTAGTCGCCAGTTCGCCGGTACTCTGGCTGTTTTGCAGCCCCTGATACCCACTACTTCAGATTTGCAGGCCGCCACTGAGATCCATTAGGAGTCCTGTATGCCGTGAGATGCTCCAACTGTGGAACCTGCAGATGTTATCTGCCTTGGATGGGTCCGGACTTGCTGTGCAGGCACTGGCTTCTGAGGGTGTATTCAGGCCTACTGACTTGAATATTAAACCGCCACTATCTTCTTGCCAAAAACTCTATCCATGCCTAGACAACAGACACCCAGACCACATGGTCAGGCCCCTATGCCTAAAAACAAATAAGAATGGCTGAAGACCTTATTACTCTAATCAGGGGAAGCCACCCTTCTCCCTCTAAGACCTAGATCTGATTTTCCTTCTGATTTTTCTGATCAGGATTCTGATATTTCTGTTTTTTCTGACCAGGAGTTGCCCTTATCTACGTATGAGGATTCTGATGCAGAGGACTCCATTCCCTCTTGCTTCCCCTCCAGAGGATTTCTTTTGGTGAAACCTTGCATACATTGAGGGAGCATTTCCACTGGGAAAGCCAGGATTACTCAGACTCCAAAAAGAGGCTTAGGGAATTCTTACTCCTACCTCAACACAGGCCTTTAGCCTTCCCTCCTGTTCTGGACATTATGGATGATGCCTTCTTGGAATCTAGCCTGGCCCCTGACACATCTCCTGCTCCCAGAAAATCTGACCAATATTACAGGGTACCGGACTCTCACAAGTTCCTCTTTAAAAATCCTACTGTGGATCCTGAGACCATTTCACAGGGACCCAAGGGCATCAAGGCTACTACTGCCATAAACCCTAACCCCTCTGATAGAGATTCCAGGGCCCTGGATAGATAGGGTAAGAAGGTATACACTTCTGTAACTTTGGCCATTAGGGCCTTAAACTGCCAATTTTGTATGTTAAAGTATCAGCAACATGTTATTGGATTGCTTAAACAGAAAATGATGATTCTGGACTGTGCTGAAAATAAAGAATTACAGGATTTAATGCATTCTGCTGAACAAGTTGGAAAACATACTTTGCAATGTGGTTTTGATTCATTAGAGGCATCTTGCAGGGCTGCTGTCACTGTATCTGTACTTAGAAGGCATGCTTGGCTTAAGGAACAATCTTTGCCAGATCATGTTAAAGCTAATTTACTGGATGCTTCCTTAAACCAAGACCGCCACAAAGACCCAGCTATCTGCAAGAAAAACTGCATGCTACTGATTCCATATGCAAGACTGCATATGAGGAAACTACAATGGTATCTAAAAAGCCTATGGTGTCAATATTCTCAGGACCGGGAATCAATGATTCCCATCATACCTTGTCTAAAGATAGTTCCTTTGGTGGGCAGATGCCTGCCACCAAAACAAGGGACTGCCATTCACTCTACTCCCTGCCGCCCATACCTTAACAGACGCATCAGACTATGCATGGGGGGCTCACTTGGCAGGTCAGTGCAATCAGAGCAAATGGAATCCAAATCAAATGCACCTGCATATTAATCAAAAAGTGTTAGCTGTACAGAATGCCCTGACAGCCTTCAAAGACCACATTTTTTCTGGACAATTATTGGTAAAGACAAACCCCACCACTGTCATGTGGTACATAAACAGGCAGGGGGGAACCCACTCATACCTTTTCTGTAGACTAGCCATGGCTCTGTGGAACACAGCCTTGAGCAACCAAGTGCACCTACAAGCTCAGTTCCTGCCAGGCAAGCTAAATACACTGGCAGACTAAAGCAGAAATCTCATGGACCCACATGAGTGGAAACTGGAACCAAATGTATTCAACATGTTGAGAAACAAATGGGGGAGCCCAGAGATAGACCGGTTTGCCTCCCCTCAGAACTACCAGTTGGAAAAATTCTGCACAAGGACTCCCCACGAACAAGCTTTGAAAGTGGATGCCCTGTCATTCACTTGGAAAAACCTATCAGTTTATGCCTTACCCCCTCTGACTCTCCTCTCCAAAGTGCTACTAAAGATCAAACAGGACAAACCAAGGACAATACTGATTGCACCAGACTGGCCATGCCAACACTGGTAACCCCTCTTACACAGTGTGACACTGCTGGAACCATGGCACCTGCCTCAGACCCCTGCCCTGCTGTCCCAGCAGGAGGGCCAGATTCTGCACCCACAGCTTCAAACCCTGCAGCCTGGCTAATTACCTGATCTCTCCCCATTACCATCCCTCAGTAGGTAAGTGATGGATGTCATTCTGGAGGCAAGGAGGCCTAGTACTAGAAAATCTTATGCTGAAAAATGGAAAAGATTCTGTTCCTGGAGCCAAACTCGGGGGATGGACACAGGAGTGCCCAATTTACCACATATTCTTCAATACTTAACTGAGATGCTTCACAAGGGCCTTTCCTTTCCTTTTCTTCCATTAAAATTCATGCCTCAGCCATTTCAGCACATTACAATACAGAGCCACCCCTCTTCTCTCATCCACTGCTGAAGCAATTCCTCAGAGGGGCCAAAAACTTAAGACCACCCAGGAGAGCCGCTACTCCAGCCTGGGACCTTAACTTTGTATTGGAAATGCTCACTCTACCTCCCTTTAAGCCAGCTGCAAATGCAGAGTTGAAATTCCTTTCTTGGAAAACAGCCTTCCTTCTAGCCATTACTTCAGCAAGAAGGGTGTCTGAATTACAGGCCCTCATGGCTGGTATCCAGTGTGGCCCTTAATCCATTCATTTGCCAACCTTTTTTTTCTAATCCACAGAACAAAGGGGAACGAATACTGCACTCCTTGGACATGCACAGACAACTTAGATTTTACTAGGACAGGACTAAACCTCTCAGGAAATCTGAACAGCTGCTGGTTGCATTTGCTTCAGGGGCAGAGGGGAAGGCTATTTCTAAGCAAACCATTTCTTGGTGGATAGGCCATTGCATTCATTTCTTTTATAAGCACCATGGAAAACCTACCCCTCAGGGGATAAGACCTCATTTCACCAGGGCTACATCTACCTCTACAGCCTTTTGCAGTGGAAGCTGCTACCTGGAGGATCTGTACATACCTTCACCAAACATTACCACTTGCCAATGTTTTCTAAATCCAGAGCTGGCTTTGCCACTGTAGTCTTGCAGGGCCTTATAGCTGGTCCTAATGCTATCTAATTGCCTCCTCCCATCCTTAGCTTTGAAAATCTACCCAAATGTGATGACTACAACAATGAAACATGAACATAGTACAGTTGTGTACACTTACCATAAATGGAGATGTTAGTGTATTCACTGTTGCAGTCCTGGTTACCCTCCCTCCAGCCCCTTGATCTCTATTGACTGTACCTCTTTTCTTGTTTACTATGCTTAAAGCTTTCTGGTGTATTTGCTTTTTATTGGAGGTGTAACCTTGTATATAATTGCTTCCCATTATGGGGGCACCTGACATCTGGGGCAAGAAAAACTGATGTAATGGCGTCGGCTGCATGCTTTATACCACTGTCTACATGACGACATGGAAGACGAGACAGCAAACGACGCAGGAGCCAAGACTTGGATAATCAGGCCGACTGAAGGCTACCTGCAAGCAGATAACCCAAATGTGATGACTGCAACAGTGAATACACTCTAACATCTACATTTATGGTAAGTGTACACAACTGTACTTTCTGAGGAAGATCAGTCTCAGTCCTGCCTCTCTCCTGACGAGTTTTCATTTGGTGATGACTATTTCCAGAATGGAGTTATTCAAATGGGACTGTGTTCAGGTGTCTGTACAGAAGAGGTACTATGAGCTTCAACAGATGAAGCCTTCTAGGACCTCTGCTGTTCCATCTGTTCTTTCTGCCTTGCTGGAGGCTTTTTCCAATTTTTCTCAGGCTCCTGATTCCCAAACCCCCTGCTCCCAAAAAAAAAAAAAAAAATGCGTTGAGTACCTGAAGGCTTCAAGTTTCTGTCTCTCTCTCTGCTGACCCTTCTGTGGTGTCTGTTGCTTCTGATAAGCCCTCCAAATTGTTGCCTTCCACTAAATTGCTTCCATCTGATACAGTAGAATCATGTAGAGGTTAGGTAAGAAAGTGTATACTTCGCTATCCTAGCCGTTAGAGGTGTGAACTGTCAGACGCACATGACCAGGTATTTCTTGGCTCTACGCTCTTAGGCTTGTAAAGCCATTTAAGATCTTCCTTATTCTGAAGGGAAGGCCTCTGCTCTTGCCTTGATAGGGACGTCCTCCCTAGTGGCTCACCATTCCATTAAATGCAGTTATGATGCAAGCTGATGCTTCATCTAGGGCTGCTGTTTTTGGATCTGTTTTGAGTAGGTATTCCTGGCTGGCTGGCTGTCTTTGCATGATATCAAGGCTAAACTGAAGGATGCTTCTTTGGATAATGAGCATTTGTTTGGTGCTGCTGTGGAGTTTCAAGTCCCTGCAAGAAGTGGGCAAGACCTTGCAGGTGCATATATTTTGTTTTACCTGCTCACAAGTTTGAGGAATCCTAACAAGCCTGCCTTTTTCCGTAGACTGTCTTTTCCTCCCTCTAAAGGTAAAAAGGGTGGTAGAAAGGCTCCCTCTGCTAAGACTACAAAACTTCTACTTGGAAGTTTCCTTTTCCTGATGAACCAGATGCTGTCTATCTCTGCCCTGTTTTTAGTTACACACCTCTTTTTCTACCTCTTCCTTTTTTGGTTAAAGATTTCCCAAGACTCCTGGGTTCTATTATTCGCCAGGGTTATTACGTGGTTTAGAAGTGTCTTCCTCCTTTTTTGGGCATTCCTCAGCCACCTCTAACAGCTGCCCTTTTTTCTAGAAGTGCTTCAGGGCCTTTTTGGCTCAAGGAACAATTCAAGAAGTTCCAACTTCTCAGAGGGGGAAGGGGTTTTATTCCAGAATGATGCTGTCTCCTGGAAAGAAGGCAATTGGAGACCCATTCCTGACCTTTCTCACCTAAATACTTTAAAAAGGTCCCTTCCTTTTGGTTGCTGTCCCTTCAAACATTTCCTCTGCTACTTCATCAGGCTTTTCTAGTTTCCCTGAATCTCAAGGATGCTTATCTGCATATTCCTATACCTCACCTTTTTTAGGAAATTTTTGTTTCTCTGCTTCCTGGCATTTTCATTTCTCTGATTTTTGCCGTCTGGCCTTTGTATTGCCCCTAGGGTCTTCACCAAATGCATCGCTCCTGTGATTGCTTTCTGTAGATTAAAGGGGGATACAGGTCTTCCCTTACCTGGACAACATGCAAATTCAGGCCTCTCAAGAGATATTACTTCAGCATCCACACTTTGCTATTTCTGTTCTGCAAATTCTGGGGTTTACAGTAAATTTTGAAAGTCATTCCCGACTCCTCAGGATCATGTTTTTCTGGGGTGCAAGCTCCAGACTGTTAAAATGCTGGCATCCCTGCCTTCTTCCAAGGCTTTAACTCTTTCTTTCAATGCCTTCTGAGGGTCTGGGTTTCATGGCTTCCACCATCCCTATGCTCCCTGTAGCCAAGTTCTACATGAAAAAGCTCCAGTGGTTTCTAAAGTCAGTTTGGCTTCAGTATTGTCATCCATTAGATTTTCTAGTCCCTCTTCCATGTCTCAAACTAACTTCAGTGGTGGATTCATCAGTTGTCCCTAAACCAAGGCCTCCCTTTTCAACCAAATGACAAAAAGCTAGTTAAGAATTAACAGGAAAACAAACTCACCACGAGAAAAAAAAAAATTTTACAACTATTAAATAGAAAATAAAACAGTAAAAATAAGATTGAGTGCTTTCGTCCATTTCATTACAGACTTAAAAATCAAAACTGATTTAAAATGCTCCGTTCTAATTTTATTTTACTATCATTTTCCTGTTAATTCTGGTACTAGTTTTTTGCTGTTTGGTTTTGGTTCAGTTATTAGTTATTTTGGGGTGATGTCTTCCTTTTCAACCTCCAGTTCCCTTCCGGGATCTTGTCATAGATGACTTGCACATGGGATGGGAGGGACCTCCTTCGGTCCTCTAATGGTGAAGGGCCTTGCATTGTCTCAGAGCTCTTTTGCTGGCTCTCTTCCTTCCAGGACCCCACAAGATTTTCTCAGACAATACCACTGATGCATGTCCGTAAGCGGGGGGTGTGCAGTGTTGTCTCATGCAGATCAGCCCTTCAGGTTTGGGAACTACACTTTCCCTCCCCTTACTCTCATTCCCAATGTCCTGTGTAAGATAAAACAAGATGTTTCCAAAATCTTGCTGGTGACTCTCTTTTGTCCCAAACAGCATTGGTTCCCTCTTTTGTATCTTACCAGGGGTGATCATCGTAAGTTACCTTACAGGGTGGACTTGCTCATACAAGACAAGGGATCTCTCAATCATCCCCACCTGTTCACTCTTCAGCTGACATTGTGGGTGATAGGTGTCTGTAGGGGATCAGAATCCTTTTTTTCTGAGGATGTACTTCAGGTCCTACAGGAGGCTTGAAAAACAGACTGCTAGAAAATCCTACTTATCAAAATGGAAGAGGATTTCTATTTGGTGTCTTGTAACCTCGATCTACTACTGTGGATGTTCCTTTTGTTCACTCTGTGAATTGCTTAATGCTGGGTTGACATATCCTTAGGGTAAGGCCCACCTTTCACCTATATCTGCTTGTCTTCCTTGCGACTCCTCCTTTTGCTTCTAGATTGTTCTTGGAAAACTGTTCTTTTGGCCCTTACTTATGGCTGTCCCTCCTTTTTTAGTTTTCCATAAGGACATGGTGTCCCTTCGTACTAATTCTGTTTTTATGCCCAAAGTGGTTAATGAGCTGTCTACTAATCAGTCTATTCATTTGGCCACTTTTTTCCCCTTCTCCACAGCCTGCTACTTACAAGGATGTTCTTCATTCCACATTGCTGCAGTCCTAACTATTGGGTAGTCCGCTGTCCAGTCGGCCCGAATACCAAAGTATATGGCTGACGTCGGTCAGGGCACATTAGACTGACGTCAGTACGTCAGGGTACTAATGCGCATGACCGACGTCATATCCTGTCTTTTTTGCCGCATGGTCCGATGCAGAAGCAATTTTGCGAGTGCAGGTTGGCGTTCTGAAAGTTTCTGAAGTCAGAGTTTCAGACCGAATCAAAGTTGGCGAAGTACCCCGTTGGGGAATATTTTGGTTTTTTCTTGCCTCAGTATTTAACCGGATGTCAGAAAAAGTGAATAACTGTATTTCTTGTGGGAAACAGATACCTCATAGGGATTACCATACTTTGTGTATACCTTGTTTAGGGCCTGAGCACGACGTTGTTGGATGCCGCTCTTGTGCTAGATTTAACAAACGCACTATTAAGAGAAGGTTAGACTGTGCCAGGTTAGTTTTTGGGAAGCGTTGTAATTATAAAATGCCGTCGGAGGCTCCGCGCCCGCTTGCCAAAAGCGCAAGGACAAAGCAGCAAAGCCTAGAGTGGAAGAACCGACAGTCTCAGACGTCGGATCTTTAGAAGGCTCAGTGGAGCCGGAGGTTTTGACAGGTGTTTCTTTGGAGTCTCAGGGAGAGACTTTACTGTTACAGGATGTATCCTCGCAGGAAGTAGGCCAGGCTGAGGGGGCTTCGCAGGTGGCTGTTCTTCGCTCTCTTCCTAAGGTGGTTAGAGCCTCCCCTTCTGTTTCCAAGGCTTCTTTGAGAGGCAGGCCAAGTTTAACTTCAGTGGGGTTTCTCCTAGTGCTTCAGGGTCTTTGCCTAAGAAACATATGCTTAAAATGGCAGAGGATTTGATTACTATGATTAGAGGTTCTATGCCCCTCCTGATAAGAGACCTAGGGTGGAACCTGAGTTTGAGAGTTTTGAGCAATGTTCGAGGCTTCTGAGTCTTGGCTGAAGACTTGCAGGAGTATCCTCCTTATTCTGATTCTGATGTGGATGATTCTACTCCTTCAGCTTCTCCTCCTGAGGATTTTTCATTTTCAGAGACTCTGCATTCCATGAGGGAGCATTTTAAATGGGAAGGTCAAGATTTCTCTGATTCCAGGAAGAGGCTTAGGGAATTCTTGTTTTACCCCAGCATAGGCCTTTAGCTATACCTCCTGTTCTGAATGTGGTGGAAGATGTTTTTGCAGAGGCTTCCCTCAATCCTGATTCTTTGCCTCCTGCCCCAGTTAAACCGGATAGGTACTATAGGGTGCCTGAAGCTCATAAGTATCTTTTAAGAGTCCTAGGGCAGACCCGAAACTCTCTCTCAGGGGCCTAAAGGTGTGAAGGCCTCTGTTGTTAAAAATCCTGTTCCTCCTGATAGAGGCAAGGGCTTTGGATAGATGGGGAAAGAAAGTGTATACTTCTTCCACTTTAGCCATGAGGGCGTTGAATTGTCAGTTTCACATGTTAAAATATCAGAATTATCTCCTTTCACAATTGAAATCTAAGGTGGATGCTCTGGCAGAAGGTATTGAGTGTAAAGAGTTGCAGGATTTAGTTCATGTGTCTGAACAGGTGGGTAAACATTCCTTGCAGTGTGGTTTTGATGCTGTGCAGGCCTCCTCGAGGGTGGCTGCCACTGGTTCTGTTCTTCGTAGGCATGCCTGGTTGAGAGATCAGAATTTAGCTGAGCATGTTAAAACAAGGATTTTGGATGCTCCTTTGCAGTCTGATGTGTTGTTTGGTTCGCCTGTGGAAGCAGTCTTAAAGAAAATGGAGGACAAGGCTAAGTCTATGCAAACTGTTAAGGATTTTTGCAGGTGCAGCCTCCAAGTTTAGTAGAAATTGGCCTACTAAGGGATGGACTTATCCTGCTTATGATTCCCAGTCTAGGGGTAGGTCTAGACGTGGTAGGGGCAGAGCTCAAGGTTCTTTTAGGCCTAGGACAGGAGTTCCCCTGCTCAGACTTCTGGTGAGGGCAGGGGTCAGTCCTTTCGTAAGCAGACCCAATGACCTGCCTTTTCAGCTGCCAGTACATTCTCGCCTGGCAGCACCTTTGGGAGGAAGGCTGTCTCTTTTCAAAGAAAATTGGGATTTAATTACCCAAGACAGATGGGTTCTGGATATCATTCACCACGGTTACAGGTTTTATTTCCATACCATGCCTCCTTTCAAAGGCATGCCAGACATTCCTCCTCTACAAAGACAAGAGGCTCACAAGCAAATTTCTCTGTTGCTCCACATAGGGGCCATTCAGCCAGTTCCTGTGCCAGAAAGGGGCCTAGGATTTTATTCTCGCCTGTTCCTAGTACCGAAGAAGGGGAACACGTGGAGGCCAATTTTGGATTTATCTATCCTCAACACTTATCTGGACATTCCCAAGTTCAAAATGTTGACGTTACAACAGCTTTTACCTCTGCTGGGCAAGGATCACTGGATGGTAACTTTAGATCTCAAGGAAGCTTACCTTCATGTGCCTATAAGACTAAGTTGCAGGAAGTATCTGCGTTTCGAGCTGGAAATTCTCATTATCAGTTCTCTGCATTGCCCTTTGGCTTATCCACTGCCCAGAGTATTCACAAAGGTTCTGGCTCCAGTGATAGCTTACTTCAGGCTAAAAGGAATTCAAATCTATCCTTACTTGGACGACTGCCTGATTCTAGCTCAAGAAAAGGAAGACCTTCTACAGCATTTGGATTATGTCATAGCAGTGCTAAGATGCCTAGGTATTCTGTGAACGAAATAAAGTCCAGTCTAGTACCCTCTCAAGACATGTGCTTTCTGGGTGTGAGACTGAATACAGCAGCCCAGATGGCCTTTTTAACCCCGGACAAACAAAAGAATCTTTCCAGTTACTTCCATCAACTATCTCTTCAGTCCGGGCTGACTGCAAGGACAGTCCTTCAAGCCTTAGGGTTCATGGCATCTTGTATTCTGGTGCTTCCCAATGCCAAACTGCATATGAGGAAGCTGCAATGGTATCTCAAAATGTATGGACACAGCACTGCCAGGATTTGGACACTGTCATTCAAATAATACCTTGCATTCAAAAGGAATTTTTGTGGTGGGCTCAGGAATGTCACCTAAACAAGGGACTCTCTGTGACCCGGCCAGAGGCGAGTCAGATTCTAACGACAGATGCCTCAGACATTGCTTGGGGAGCTCATCTAACTGGAAAGTGGATACAAGACAAGTGGCCTGCCAGACTACAGCATCTACATATCAACATGAAAGAGATGTTAGCAGTCCAGTTTGCATTAATGGCTTTCATGGAGTTACTTCTTCCAGGGCAGGTGTTGATTCTAACAGACAACACAACTGTCATGTGGTACATCAACAAACAAGGGGGAACACATTCTTACCCATTGTGCAGGCAAGCAATGATTTTATGGGAGACTGCGCTCAGCTTGCAACTAACTCTTCAGGCAAGGTTTCTGCCGGGAGCACAGAACTCCTTAGCAGATGTGTTAAGCAGACAAATCATGGATCCCCACGAGTGGAAACTGGATCTTCATGTATTTCAAAATTGACAGTGTCATGGGGAACTCCAGACATAGATCTGTTCGCTTCTCCACTAAACCACCAGCTGCCAAAGTTTTGCACAAAGAGGTTTCATCACACAGCTTGGAAAGTGGATGCTCTTTCTTTCAGTTGGAAAAATCTTCATGTGTATGCTTTTCCACCTCTGCCTCTTCTCCCAAAGGTGCTTCTAAAGGTCAGACAAGACAAGCCAAGGATGATTTTAATAGCTCCAGATTGGCCTCGCAGCACTGGTACCCATTACTGAGGAGTCTGGTAAGGAAGCCTCCATGGCCTTTACCCTTGATTCCACACCTGTTGTCTCAGAGGGACGGTCACCTGCTCAATGTCAAGCTTCAATCTCTTCATCTAACAGCCTGGCATATTCTGTTTTGAAAGACAGCAGGTCTCAACTTCCTCAACAAGTTTTAAATGTGATTATGGAAGCCAGAAGACCTAGTACAAGGAAAGTGTACGCAGAAAAATGGAAGAGATTTTTATTTTGGAGTGCAGCAAACAATTTGGAGATTTCTGAGCCTAATTTGAGTGTGGCTCTTCAATATCTTACTGAGTTATTGGACAAAGGTTTGTCTTTCTCTTCCATTAAGATTCATGCTGCAGCAATTTCAGCTCACTATGATTGTGACCCACCATTGTTTTCGCATCCTTTGTTCAAGCAATTTCTTAGAGGGGCAAAGTATATAAGACCCCCACGTAGAGCTCCTACTCCTGCTTGGGATCTCAATTTTGTGTTGGAGAAACTTATTCTACAACCTTTTGAGCCTGCGGCTACTGCTGAATTGAAATATTTGTCATGGAAGACTGCTTTTTTGTTGGCCATTACTTCTGCAAGAAGGGTATCTGAGTTGCAGGCCCTTATGGCAGTAGAGCCTTTTTGATTTTTCATAAGGATAGGGTATCTTTACGCACTAATCCTTCCTTTATGCCTAAGGTGGTTTCTAGTGTGGCTTTAAACCAAACTATTCATTTGCCTACTTTTTATGCAGATCCCCAAAATAAAGGGGAAAAGATTTTGCACACTTTAGATGTACACAGGCAATTGCGTTATTATTTGAGCAGGACTAAGGATTTTAGGCAGTCTCAGCAGTTGTTTGTTTCTTTTGCTTTGGGTTCGCAGGGCAAGCCTGTGTCAAAACAAACTATTTCTAGGTGGATTGGGTTTTGCATTGCATTTTGTTATTCCCATCATGGCAAGGAGATTCCAGCTGGAATTAGGCCTCATTCCACTAGGGCTACTGCCACTTCTACAGCATTTCTAAGTAGGTTGGCCACTAAGGATATTTTGGAGGCAGCTACTTGGAGTTCAGTGCATACTTTCTCTAAGCATTATCACCTTCCTCTCTACTCTAAGTCTAGGGCTGGTTTTGCCACAGCTATTTTGCAAGGCATGTTGTCAGTTCCTGCTTCCTTATGATTTGCCAGCCTCTCTTACCTCTGCTTTGGGATTCTACCCAATAGTTAGGACTGCAGCAATGTGGAATGAAGAACATAGTACAGTTTTGTACCTACCATAAATGTAGATGTTCGAGGATCCACATTGCTGCAGTCCAATTTACCCTCCCTCCTTCCCCTCTGTGTTTAAGGGTGGTTGTGTAGGTGAGGTTATATTCTGGTAATTTTGTATATATTGTACATATTTTTGGTGCAGGTATGTTTGGAATTTTTGGTTTTGGCCTTAGCTTTTCAGGGTCTTCTGACATCTGGGGCAAGAAAAGACTGAGGATATGACGTCGGTCATGCGCATTAGTACCCTGACGTACTGACGTCAGTCTAATGCGCCCTGACCGACGTCAGCCATATACTTTGGTATTCGGGCCGACTGGACAGCGGACTACCCAATAGTTAGGACTGCAGCAATGTGGATCCTCGAACATCTACATTTATGGTAGGTACAAAACTGTACTTTTTGCACACTTGGATATGCATAGACAGCCGAAATATTTGGATAAGACTAAAGCTTTTCATAAATCTGAATAGTTCTGTTTCTTTTCATCCTAGGTCCTTGGGTTTGGCTGTTTCCAAGCATTCCATTTTTTTAATTGGATATCTAAACCCATTTCTTTTTGCTATTTTCATGGAAAGAGCCTTCCTTCTGTTAAGACTCTTTCTACTAGGGCTTTGGCTTTTTCTGGTGCTTTTTTCAAGGGTTTACCAATTCTATTCTAGAGGCAGTGACCCTGGACTTGTACTGCTTGGTAAAGATATGCACAAAAGTTAGATGTGATATCCAAGGCCAGAACTGGCTTTCCAGGGCCATTCTTCATGGCTTTCTAGAGGGTTCTGCTGGCCCTTTCTCTCCTCCCAGTCTTCCTGAGCTGTTGTACTCTCCCTATTGTAAAAGAATACTGCAACAGTGATATGGAGGGATATAGCACAGTTGTGCAAGATCTTACCATAACAGTCTGTCTTCCTCATCACTGTTGCAGTATGTGCTCCCTCCCCCTGGTCCTTTTTCCTCCTGGATGTGCTTGCTACCTACTAGTATCCTTGGACTGTCATTCCTACTGGGGCATTTCAGTTCTCAGGGTGGTACATCCAGATGTCACCTTTATGCCCTATGCTGTGCATGGGGTGCATATGTGTGCCATACGGTGTACCCTTGCAACCTAAAAGCTTTTGTATACTGGCCGTATTTTGGGCTGCCCTTGGCACGGAATCCCTATTGTAAAGAATACTTGCAACAGTGAAGAGGAGGACATGTATACTCTTTATGGTAAGACCTTTCACAACTGTGCTTTTCTGTCTCCATATATTATTTTGGTCTTTATTTACCACCAAGGGCTTTCACAGTCTCTCTCCCTGGTCATAGCCTTTTGCAGACTCCATGATTTTCGGATATTTCTCTATTTAGGTGTCTCTTTTATTCAAGCCCTGTGTAAATAGCTGCTTCTGATGGATCTCCAGTTCACTATGCTCCTTCGCAGGGTGGTTTTCACTCTCTTAAAGTAGATTCTTACCCCTTCACAGGACCACATTTTCTTGAGTGCAAGAATCAGACCCTATTAATAATGGCTTTTCTTCCTCCTCTAATGATCCTCTCTCAAAGACTTCCAGTCCCTTTTTCCTTTCAGGTGATTTCAGTGGTACCTCTGGGCAGTTTAGCTGTAGCACTGTCATCCTCTGGATCTTCTTGCCCCCCCCCCCCCCCCCACACACACACACACACCTTTTCTCAAATAAGAGTTTGTATGGTGGAGTTAACAGATTTCTCTAAATCCAGTTCTTCCATTACAGGTTCTCTCCACCACCCAGGTGCTGTTTACAGATGCTTCCTCCAACAGTGTCATGGTCCATGGGGGTCTATTGTGCCTAGCTGGTAAAAGACCATAACATCAGAGATTCTCTGCTTTTAGCTTTTCAGGTTGCATTCTCTCTGGGATCAGTTTGGGATTTTGCTTTTTGCTATCATTGGACTCTGTAGGTGATTTATGTTCCCTCTGAGCACAATCTGGTGGCAGACAATCTGAGCAGATTCAGGGCAGACCCTCATGGGTAAATGATTCACAGGGAGGTTTTTCGTGGACATTGGGGGGGTATTCCTCAAGTAGATCTTTATGCCCCCCCTTTGAACATAAGACTTCCAAAGTTCCGTTGCAGAGTGCATATGTCACTTTCCGCATATGTGTCAAAGAACCAGATCCTTGTAAGTGCTGACAGCATTGTAGGGAAATGGGGGGTAGCTCTGGAAACTAGCCAGATGTCTGACTCACCTGCAGCTGAGTTAATTTGCAAAGACTGCAACAGTGACCATACTAGTACATTCACTGTTAAAGTAAGTGCCTCGCACACCTGTACTTTCCCAGGAAATGAGAGCTGTATAACTCATTTGATTTACTGCAGCAAGAGTTGGTTGAGCTGGGAGTGGGAGCCTTTATAATAACACTTGAGTTTAGTGTCTTAAGCCTAACTCCCTTTTTTGTAGGTGGCCAGTTACCTGCCAATAAGGCAATTTAATGAGCAGAGTGAGTCTGTTGTGGCCGTACAACTATGCTTTTGTAGATGTCACGCAATCTGTGAACAAGACTGTCCCTCCCAACAGGATGGGCAAGTTGGTATTAAACACTTGGTCTCCATCTTCCAGCAGCCATGCTTGCTGATCAACCACAAGTTGCTTGGGTCATTAGAGTATACTATTTGGTTCCCTGTTAGGGATATATTTTAGCTTAAAGGGACGGCCACATAAACAGTTGCTTGTTCCCTTGTCTCTAGGTATAGAAGAAAGTGCTCTTAAAAAGATGGCCTTGAAGTGACAGGGCAAGTCAAAGGGGGTCTTGTGAGCAATTATAGAAAGCATCATCTTCCCCTCTCCCTCCCCTAACTTGAGCACACCCCATCAGTCAGGGAGAGACTTGTTCATCAAGAGCAGCTGGATGTTTACCTCAAATGGGTGCTAGACATGATATGCTATATATATATATACAAGATCAAATCCATTCCATTTCGCAATGAAACCCTCACTGCCAGCAAAATAACTGGAATTCACTTCCCTTGCTTGAGCTACTCTAGCCCAAGGGGGGTCATAGAGATAATCCCACAAGGAAGCAAATCAAGTTTTGTTTCTAACTTTTTCTTACTCCAGAAAAGGGTTCTACGTTTCAAAGCAGAATGTTCAAGCTGCAGTCTCTCCATTTTCTAATGTGACAGGTTTCTTGCTTTGTCTAGGACCAGGTAAGCCTGTCGGTATTAAGGACATATTGGCTGTGCTAGTAGCCTTCAAAATCTTCAAGCTGACCTGGAAGCCAGGAGTTCTGCATATTCTTCTTTCTCCATCTGCCTACCAACTATCAAGCTCTCACTGATCAGACTTGAGCCCATCCCTTCCCTGTAGGTAGAGGGCATCTTTCCAGATTCTTGAAGACGAGAGCCATCTTAGGAGGTGTCATCTAGGCAACCATCTGAGAGATGGTGCTCTTGCAGGCCTATTTATTTAACCCAACATTTACTCCCTTGTAGCTAAACTTAACCTTTTTTTTTTGTGAAATATTTATTTTACCTGGGCCAAGCCTGAATTTGGTCATTATTGATGAGTACACTATCGTTGAAAACAAATATAAATTAAACCAAACCCCCATTCCCGGCACCTGCACTCAAGCAAATACCAGCTGTGCCCCTATGTCATCCATATGTGTGCTCCTTTACAAACTGCTGACAAAGGCAACCCATCACTGGCTTGGATAGTTTCATCCATTCCTACCTGAGATGTGGCCCCTACTCATGATTTGCTTCATTTAATGAAGCAACTAGGTGTAACTGGACAAAGGCCCCCCCAACCCTCTCTAAGGGGAAACCACTACTCAAACTGTGGTTGTTCAGACTGTAGTCAAGGATTCATCTTTCTGTGCCACTAGAAAAACTCCATAATCCTGCATCTGTAATGCTACAATCTCATGATATGTAAACTGGGTGGAACTTTTGTTCCTTTGCAGGCTAGCCATACAGGTCCGAGTCTTAGCTTTTCAATTCAGATGATGCAGACCTTCAAGGGGAGCCAGATGGACTCTTAGGATGTTCAACACAATGTTAGTATTCTATGTGGGAATCCTTAATGTTTTAAATGCCACGTGCTGAAGCTAAGGAAACTAAGTGTGCTGTCTGTTCTGTCCCTTAAGGATTTAGACTGAACTTGGACTGGGGCCATTTATTTCAGTTACCATGCTAGGACACAGTTGTTGGTAGCCATTCAGACAAGATCTATCTATACTCTCCTGGCACAGAGGTGCAGTTCAGGTGACAATTTGATTAGGAGCTTGGGTTTTGGAGGGACTGGATGTGGAGGATGAAATCAAGAGGCTACAGTTGGCTTGCCTCTTCTGTGGCAAGGGAGGGAAGTCTACTTTGCTCCTTGGGTGACACCTAGACTGAGCACTGGGTGCAGCACCCACTGAGCACAAGCCTGCAGAGAACACCCTTCACTCAGCAAGGTATCAGCAGATGGGTAAAGGTGCACTTGTTGCCTGTGATCCACAGTGCAAGGTGAGCTCTAGAGAACAGCTGTATGGGAGTCCAGAATGTCTGTCAGACTAGCCCTCCTTTACTTCCCATGTCCCTCCTCTCTGAGTAACTAAATGGCTGATGCAGCCATTTCGTTCCCTGCTTGCAGGGCTTTGTCTCCTGCGTTAGTTTGCATGGCTCCTGCTTTGAGAGGAACAAATGGGTTGATAAGCTGAAGGAATTGGGAGAAATTGGGCAAGACCCTGGGGATGAAAAGTGAGGGCTGATCTCATTTTTTTAGCAGTGTGAGCCAACTGTTGGGATAATGGAGGAGACCAAATTGTGCTGATAACATGTATGCTCTGGCAAGCTCCCAGAAACGAGCGTTTCCACTGCAGCAGTACTTCACACGTACAGTGTAAAGCATAAAGATGAGGTCAGATTTACCATCCTTAGAACTTCTTTGCCATCAGCCTGAATGCCATCTTCAATCATCGGTCTGAATGGTCGCTTTATTAGTTCACCAAGCAATTTTCAGGTAAGTCCCCTTTTGAGGTTTTATTTTTTTTCCTTTTTTGTTGCTTGTGGGATTCATGTCATACAGAAAGGGTACATGCCAGTGCAGGAGATAGATTTCCCCATAAAGGCCTTCATGACCAGTGTTTATTTTGTCCAGTCATTTCCCACGAGGATACTTCCTGTGCTATTTGCCAGGCTTTTGCTCTGAAGACTGAGTAGTCAGTTTTCCTCTTTGGCCATATATTTAGAAAATCAATGTCTTAAGCTTTTGGCAAAAACTATGGAAGAAACTTCCCGCACAGTGGGTCAGCTGTCTGCAAAGAAGGCCAAGAATGCTAGGTCTTATTCCTTGGCTGGGCCACCTCCACCAGATGTGTGTTGAAGCTGTTGAAAGCCTGGAAGATCACCTGGCTCCTGGAATTGATTTCTCTGCAGTGACCACTTCGGAGGCTGATATGGATCCAGCTTCATGCACATCCCTGGAGGCCTTACAGACGTCCACTTTGGATTTTTAGGGGGACCGCGGCTGATTATTACTGAAGGGCCTAGGGGTGTTCCTCAGATTTTGGTGAGGAAGGAGGTACCGACCTACAGTTAGTGTTTTTCAGGGTTTGAGAATTCTAAGTTTTACAAGGCTGATGTCCCTTTAAAGAAATGAAAAACTAAACCAGTTTCTCTTGCTCCTAAGGACCCTCAGTGAATGGCAGAATTTCACTCCCTCATTTGTTTAGTGCCGTTATGGCTTTGAACTCTCCTGAAGGAGTTTCTGTTCCAACCCACTCCATCCCCCTTTTCTACTCCTCTAAAGAGGCCTATGAACATAATTCCTCACAGGAGGAGGAATCCCTTGCCTATTCTTCCCAGATTCCTTCTCCCTCAGACTATGGTTCTGAGGAACAGGAGTCAACTAGTCCTGACCCTCCTTTTGAGATTTGTTTTGGGGACACAGTTTTCCAGAATGATGGAAATTTTTAAAAATGTGATTGTGCCAAGGTGTATATGAGGTTCAGAAGAAGAGGTATTACCAGCTTTTGCAAAGGACACTCTCAGACCACTTGCTGTTCCTCCTGTCCTGGCTGCTTTGTTTGGGTGCCTTTTCTACTGCATCTTGGCATCCTGATTATCTCCTGCCCCCCCCCCCCAAAATGGGCTTTATAAGGTGCCTGTTTGCAAATTCCTTTAAGTGCCCATCAGCTGACCCTTCTGTGGTCTCTGTGGCATCTGACAAGCCATCTAAGTTACTGCCTTTTACAAAGTTGCTTCCTTTTACAAAGTTGCTTCCTTTTGATAAGGACAGTGGAACTTTGGAAAGACTTGATAAGGTTTATACATCTGCTACCCTTGCTTCTAGGACTGGCAATTATCAGGCCCATATGACCAAATATATTTTGGCTTTTCTATCTCATGCATGTCAGGTTATTTCTGGCCATCTTGAATCTGAGGGGGAAGACTCTCTCCTTAAGGACCTCTTCTCGGGTGGCTTGCCACTCTGTTAAATGCAGTTATGATGCAGCAGGTGCCTTTTCTACACCTGCTGCTTTTGGCTCTGTGCTGAAGAGATGTTCCTGGCTTTGGCTTCAACCTTTGCCTAATGAGATTAAGGCTAAGTTGATGACTGCTCCTCTGGATAACAAGCATTTGTTTGCTGCTGCTGATTTAAGTCCCTCCAAGATAAAGGGATTGTGTTACAAGATTTAAAATATATTTTTCTCCTGTACCAAAATTCCTAAGTAATTACCCTAATAAGCAGGTCTTTGTTCAGCCATTCTCACCGTCCCCCCCCCCCCCAAAAAAAGTAAAACTGGTGGTAGAAGGACTCCTCCTGCTGAGGCTACCCAGACTCCTGTAGCTCACAAATCTCCTTTTCCTGACAAACCAGGTGCTGTCTGGCTATCCTGTACTTTAAAGCCACATTCCTTTCTCCATCTTTTCCGATCTCTTCCTGTTTGGTTAAAGATTACTCAAAATTCCTGGGTTCTTTCCACCATTTGCCAAGGGTATTAAATGATCTGGGAATCTCCTCCTTTTCATCGGCATTCCTCAGTCCCCTCCGTAAAATTTGCTTTTTTTCTTCAGATGTTTCAGGGTCTCTTGACTCCGGGAAGTATTCAAGAAGTTCCAGTCTATCAAGTGGGGGGGGGGGGGGTTATCCCAAAATGTTCTTGGTCCTCTGGAAAGATGGCACTTGGAAACGCATTCTGGATCTCGCAACTAAACACCTTTCTGAAGGTCCTTTCCTTTCAGATGTTTCCTCTGCTGCTTCCTCAGGCTTTTCAAGTTTTTCTGGACCTCAAGGATGCTTATCTTCTAACCCTATTCATCCCCCTTTCAGGAAAATGTTTGTTGCTTCCTGGCATTTTCAGTTCTCTGTTTTGCCCTTTGACCTCTCTACTGCCCTAAGGGTATTTGCCAAATGCCCGAGATTGCTTTTTGCAGGCTACGGTGGTTGCAGGTCTTTCCCTACTTAGATGACCTACTTTTTCAGGCATACTTTCCAGAGATTCTACTACAGCATCTTCATTTTACCATTTTTCTCTTACAAAGGCTGGGGTTCACTATAAATTTCCAAAAGTCCTTTCTAATCCCTTCACATGATCATGTGTTCCTGGGATGCAGGATCCAGACTGTTCCAGTGCTGGCATCCTTGTCTTCTTCCCAAGGCCTTTAACAATCATTGCTGCCTTTCAATCCCTTTTTCCCCTGGTCTCAGTTTATAGCCAGGGAATTTCTAAGAGCTTTGGGTTTCATGGCCTCCACCATTCCTATGCTTCCTCTAGCCAAATTCCACATAAGGAAAGCTTCAGTGGTTTCTAAAGTCAGTTTGGCTTCAGCGCACTTGCCTTCTAGAGTTTAGTCCCTCTTCAGTGCCTCAAGCTAGAAATTCATGGGTGGATTAGATGGTTGTCACTCAATCCAGGGCTTCCTTTTCACCCTCCACTCCCCTCTCCAGAGCTATTCAGACTCTTCAGATGTGGGCTGGGGGCCTTCCTTTGGCTCACTAGAAGTGCAGGTCCTCTGGTCGCTTCAACAAAAGACCACATCAATGTCAGAGATGAGAGCTCTTCTGCTGGCTCTTCAGGTATTTCATCTGTCTTCATTCCAAGTGCCCTCAAGATGCTAACAGACAATACTGCAATGATGTATGATGAAAAGCAAGGGGATGATCTCATCTCCTGTGCAGGTTAGTACTTAAAGTATGGGAGCTTAGCTGTTCAGTACCAAGCGACTCTTCAGGCAGTTTACATTTCCTCAGGTCAGAATGTTGTGGCAGACTCACTGAGCAGGTCCATATCAAATCCCACAAGTGGATGCTTTACAGGGATGTGATTATTGACATTGTCCACCAGGGGGTACTCTTCAAGTAAATATATTTGTCTCCCCTCTGAACAAATTCCCCTCTCGTGCCAAAGGTCCATGTCCTCAGGTCTGGAAGGAGATTATTCTTTATGCCTTTCCTCCCCTTCCTGTCATTCCAAATGTCCTGTTCAAGTTGAAGCAGGATGCTCCCAAAATCTTCCTGGATGACTGCCTTTTGACCCAGACAGCATTGGTTCCCTCTTCTGCATTTAGCCAAGGACAATCATCACAAGTTACCTCATAGGGTGGACCTACCCGCATAAAATAAAGGCTCTCTCATCCATCCCAACCTGTCCACTCTGCAGCTGACACTTTGGGTGATAGGATTTTGATTCCTTATCGACACCTTTTTTCTGAGGATGTGCTTTGGGTCCTGCAGGAGGCCAGGAAACCCACTACTAGGAAATACTACTCCTCTGAATGGAAGAAGTTTTCTATTTGGTCTTTCTTATGACCTGGATCCACTTTCTGTGGATGTTCCTTTGGTTCTTTGTGTGAATTGCTCAATGCTGGGTTGGCCTTTTCTTTTGTTAAGGCCCCTTGTCAGCCATTTCTGCTTATCTGCGTTTAGCACCCCCTTTTGCCTCTAGATTTGAAGCTAAATTTCTTGGGCGTCCTACATATTAGACCTCCCAGGAAGCCTGTCCCCCCTTCCTGTGACCTTTAATTTTGTTTTGGCAAAATTGACTAAGGCTCCTTTTGAGCCTGTTGCTTCAGCTTCTTTGCAGCATTAGAAGATTGTTCTTTTGTTGGCCCTTACTTCTGCCAGACAGGTGCCTGATCTTCAAGCTCTTATGGCTGTTGCCCCTTTTTTTAGTTTTCCATTAGGACAGTGTCCCTTCAACCTAATACTACTTTTATGCCCAAAATGGTAAATGAGTTAGTTTGTTTGTCCACTTTATTCATTTCTCACAATCTGTTGGTGAGAAGGTTTTGAACAGTTTAAATGTGCATAGACAACTCAAACTTATTTGGATAAGACGAAAGCTCTTCACAAATGTGGTTAGTGTTTTGTTTCCTTTCACCCTCTATCTTTTGGATTGGCTGTTTCCAAGCAAACTATTTCTTGGATATCTAAGGCCATTTATTTTTTCTGTTTTCCATGGCAAGAGACTTATTTCCTTATAAAGCTCATTATACTAGTGCTGTGGCTCCTGGTGTTTTTTTTTTTTTTTTTTTTTTTTTAAAGGTTTAGGTACTAACTCCATTCTTGAGGCAGCCACCTGGACTTCTGTGCACTTTTTCCAAACACTACAAGTTGGATGTGATAATCCAGGGCTAGGACTGGTTTTGCTCTTCTGGTTCTTCCTCCTTTCTCTCTCCTTCATGAGGTTTTGTACACACTATTGTAATACTGCAACAGTGAAATGGAAGGACCTAGTATAGTTGTGTAAAATCTTATCACGACTGTATGTCCCTGTTGCAGTATTCACTTCCTCCTCCCCCTGGTTCATTTCCCTTTTTAATGTACTTGGTACCTCTCTAATCTTCAGACTGGCATTCTTACTGGGACTCTCATTTCTGAGGATGGTACATCTGGCGTCATCTTTGCCCTACTCTGTATGCATGGAGGATACATGTGATGTACGGCCTACGCTTGGCAAACTAAATAGTTGGTAAACTGGCTTGATGTCGGGACACCCTTGGCAGAGGATCCCTGTTGTAATACTGCAACAGTTAAGAGGACATCTGTTCTGGTATGGGTTTGCACAGCTTTACTTTATGGTATACCTATACTTGAGGCTACACAGCATTCTCTGTACATTTAGTCATGGGCATATCTGTCTTCTATATTACCAAGTTATACTGCATAAGCATTGCTAAGGAGATTCTTTGTAACTGCTTAGAAGCCCTATGTTATCCATGAGTTATAGAGAATGACACTGCTTGAAATTAGCTTTGACCTACTTTGATAACCTGCAAAGGCCCCTTACAAATCAGAGGCCAAGATAACCCTGCACTGCTATCAGTTTAGGACAAGTGTGAATTTACATTTCAACACCTGTCTTGACAGTACAGTTAATTCTGATTGTGAAGACACATGAGAAGTACAATTTTTATGCAAGGTTGCTGGCCATAATGGTGAATGAATACTGTATACCAATTTATAAAAGCACTTATGAAGTTTTGGCAAACTGTTGTGCGTTATCCACCTTAATTGGTCTTGATTCTAAAAAATGTAGCGCTATTAAAATTAATTGTTTACTGTAACATTTACATCTGTACTCTCGACTGCTGCAAATGCCTTCTACTGTACCTTGAAGGTAAGCAACTCCTTGCCATTTCACAGTTGATAATTTTGTCTCTGCATCAGTTTAAGGGCAAATCACTTGTCATAGTCTTTATGTAATGTGTTATTGGCAGTACCCTTGTTTGCCCTGTAACTTACTCTGGTGATTGTCTATTTTCTCTCGTTGCTGGTATTCAGCATCACTAACTCGGACAATAGATCTTGTGTTATGTGCTCTGTGCAAAATGTTTTTTCTGCAATCATAATGCAACAATCTGTTAAAAGCTTTGATCCAGCACATCAAAAATATATACAATTGTATTTATTATAGGTAAATGTACCATCAAATCAAAGTACAGTGAGAAGTGTTTCAAGCTCTAGCAATAGTACTGTGGGAAGTGTTTCGCAAAATTACAGCAAACCACCATCTTCAGCTCGCAAGGTTAGTAGCTTTCTAGTAAATAAGCTTTTCCTTGATTTGTTTTGGTGCAAATGCTTTTCTTTTTTTGATAGAGTAGCAAGACATTGCAAGTGTTTGCGTTCTTGTTGAAGACTTGTTGATGTTCTTCGTGTTTCACTGTTGCAGTCATCACATTTGGGTTATCTGTCTGCAGGAAGCCCTCAGCCGACCTGAATACCAGAGTCTTGGGATTTCTGCATCGGATGCTGTCGCTTCTTCCATGAAGTCAGGTCATCAGGGGTATAAAACATGCAGCCGATGCCATTACATCAGTCTTTCTTTCCTGTGCGGTGCCCGAAGCAGAAGCAGTTTGCAAGTGCTGGTCGGCAGTCTCCTGAAATTTTCATTTCGAGTTTCAGACCTGAAGTCTTCTAACAGATAAGTACCCAGTTAGGGATCCTTTTTTTCTTGCTCTAACCGATGTCAGAAAAAATAATTGTGTTGCCTGTAGAAAGCAAATACCTCAGAGATTTTCATTCTTACTGAGTCACCTGTTTAGGCCCAGACCACGACGTCCCTCGCTGTCAGTTTTGTGCCTTGTTCAACGCCCGAACTATTCGTCAGGCTATTTTTGTAGCTAAATACTTTCGGTGTATGGAGATCCGAGAGCCAAATGGCTTCGTTAAGTCATCCAACTACCAGTCTTCCAAAAAAAGTAAGGATAAAGATGGAGACAGACTGCATAGGTCCAAAACTGCTGATGACGCTTCCGTTAAGCTAGTCTGCAGTCCACCAGTACTCGGTGAGGCACTTTCGCAGCCCCTGATACCCACTTCTACAGATTCGCAGGCCTCTACCGAGACCCATTCGGAGTCTGGTATGCCTCGAGATGCTTCTTAGACTATGGATCCTGCAGTTTTCTACCTTGGATGGGTCTGGAGCCACTGTGCAGGCACTGGCTTCTGAGGGTGTATTCAGGCCTACCAATTTTCATATTAAACCGACTTTGTTTCAAGCCAAAAATACAGAATTCCTCAGGCCTAATGTTCGCACTATACCTAGGAAACCGACAACCAAAGCACATTCTCAGGCCTACATGCCTAAAAAACAAATTAGAATGGCTGAAGACCTTCAGCCTTCCCCCTCTGAGACCTAGAACTGATTTTCCTTCTGATTCTTCTGATCAGGAGTCTGATATCTCTGTTCCTTCTGACTACAAGGACATACCCTTATCTACCTATAAGGATTTTGATGCAGAGGATTCCATTTCCTCTGCTTCCCCTCCAGAAGATTTTTCTTTTGGTGAAACCTTGCATACCATTAGGGAGCATTTCTGCTGGGAAACCCAGGACTATTCTCAGTCCAAAAGGAGAGAGACTGGGAATTTTTAAACCTGCCTCAGCACAGGCCTCTAGCTATCCCTCCTGTTCTGGAGATTGTAGATGTTTTCTTGGAATCCAGCCTTACCCTGGATACTTTGCCTCAGCTCCTAGGAAACTTGACTGGTACTAGAGAGTACCAGACTCTCTCAAATTCCTTTTCAAGAATCCTACTGCGGTTCCAGAGACCAATTCTCAAGGACCTAAAGGCATTAAGGCTACTACTGCCAATCATCCTACCCCTTCTGACAGGGATTCTAGGGCTTTAGACAGATGGGGTAAGAAGGTATACACTTCTGCTACTCTGGCCATTAGAGCTTTAAATTACCAGTTTCATATGTTAAAGTATCAGCAGCATATTGTGGGGCTAATTAAACAGAAAATGATGTTGACTCTTGACTGTGCAGAACACAAAGATTTACAAGAGTTGATGCATTCTGCTGACCAAGTTGGTAAACATACTTTGCAGTGTGGTTTTGATGCTTTAGAAGCATCTTGCAGGGCTGCTGTCACTGTATCTGTACTTAAAAGGCATGCTTGGCTTAAGGAACAAAACTTGCCGGATCATGTAAAAGCAAAATTACTGGATGCACCCTTAAACCAAGAGCACCTATTTGGCAGTAAAGCATAAGTCCTCAAAAGAATGGAGGAAAAAGCTAAATCTATGCAAACTGTTAGATTTCTTACAGGTACAGCCACCCAGATTAAGTTGGCATTGGCCTTCAAAGAACTGGTCCTTTCCAGTCCCTTCCAGGCCTTCAGTCCCAACCCAGGGGCAGCAGACCACCAAGACTTCAGTGTCAGGTCATGCACAGATCTAAGCAGTGGGGTGCTCCCACTTCCAAAGCAGGGAGTAGTAAGCCACCCCCCTATGGTAAAATTGCACAATGACTTATCCTTAACTCCTCCAAGCCTTGCTCAACTACTTGCACCTTTAGGAGGAAAGCTTGCCCTGCATGCAAAAAATTGGGAATACATTACCCAAGACAAATGTCTCCCTAGGATCCAGATTCCACTTCCACTCACTCCCAACCCTAAGTGGATGGCCAGACCCCCCCCCCCAAACCAGTGGGAGGAGGCCCAAAAGCAAGTGTACTCTCTCTCTTCTCAGCATCAAGGCTGTTCAACCTGTCCCAGCAGAACAAAGGGGGACAAGGTTTTTATTCAAGACTGTTTCTGGTTCCCAGAAAAGAAAACTCCTGGCATCCTATCCTGGATCTGTCTATTCTGATCACCTTTCTGGTTGTTCCAAAATTCAAGATGCTAGCTCTCTAACAGTTGCTTCCTATGCTAGCCAAGGATTCCTGGCTGGCAACCCTAGAATTAAAAGAAGCTTATCTGCACATCCCTACAAGGGAATCTTGCAGGAAATACCTATGCTTCAGGGCAGGCTCTATGCACTGTTCTGTGCATTTTCCTTTGGCTTATCTACTGCACCCAGAGTATTCACCAAGTGCCTAGCTCCAGCCATTGTATTTTGCAAGCAGAGAAGTATTTAGATTTACCCATACTTGGATGATTGCCTGATTCAGACGGAAAGTCAGGACTTGCTATTACAGCACCTGGCATTTGTAAAGAGACTTCTAACCTCACTGGGGTTACACCATCAATGAAAAGAAATCACACCTAGCACCCTGCCAACAGATTGTATTCCTGGGAGCAAGCTTGAACACAACTTCCCAGATGGCATTCCTCACTCGAGAGAAATTTGCTAACCTACTTCAACCTACTGGCCACAAAAAGCTATCTGCAAGAAAATACTGCAAGCTCTGGGGTTCATGGCCTCTTACATTCTGTTAATTCCATATGCAAGACTGCATATGAGGTAACTTCAATGGTATCTAAAAAGTCTACGATGTCAACATTCTCAGGACCTGGAAACAATAATTCCTATCATTCCTTGTCTAAGAGCAGAGTTCCTTTGGTGAGCAGAGGCCTGCAACCACAACAAAGAACTCTTTCACTCTACCCCCTGCCGCCCAAACCCTAACAACAGACTCATCAGACTATGCATGGGGGCTTACATGGCAGGGCAGTGCATTCAGGGCAAATGGAACCCAAAGCAGATGCACCTGCATATCAATCAAAAAGAAATGTTAGCTGTACAGAATGCTCTGACAGCCTTCAAAGGCCTTATTCTTCCAGGACAACTATTGGTAAAGACAAGACAATACCACAGTTATGAGGTACATAAGCAAGGGGTAACCCATTCCTACCCACTCTGCAGACTAGCCATGGCTCTGTTGAACACAGCCTTGAGCAACTAAGTGCACCTACAAGCTCAATTCCTGCCAGGCAAACTAAATTCACTGGCAAATGACTTGAGCAGAAATCTCATGGACCCACACAATTGGAAACTGGAACCCAAAATATTTAAGCTTTTGAGGAACAGATGGGGAGACTCCAGAGGTGGACCTGTTTGCCTCCCCTCAGAACTATTAATTGAACAAATACTGCACCAGAACTTACCACAGTCGAGCTTGGAAAGTGGATGCCCTGTCCTTTACTTGGGAAAGCCTCTCAGTCTATGCCTTTCATCCTCTGCCTCTCCTCTCGAAGGTTCTACTAAAGATCAAGCAGGATAAGCCAAGGACAATCCTGATTGCACCAGACTGGCCATGCCAGTACTGGTACCCTCTTCTGCACAGTCTGACAGTGCTACAACCATGGCACCTGCCTCAGACTCCTTCCCTACTGTCCCAGCAGGAGGGCCAGATTCTGCACCCTCAGCTTCAAACCCTGAACCTTGCAGCCTGGCTAAATCCCTTGAGCTCACCTCTAGCAACCCCCCAGTAAGCAGGTGCTGGAGGTCATTCTTGAACCAAGGAGGCCTAGAACTAGAAAATCCTATTCAGAAATGTGGAAAAGATACTGTTCCTAGAGCCAGTCTCAAGGGATGGGCACAATGGTGCTCAGCTTACCTCGTATATTAATTACTTAACAGAAATGCTCCACAAGGGCCTATCCTTCTCTTCAATTAAGATTCATGCCTCACCCATCTCAGCTCATGGGCACAATGGTGCTCAGCTTACCTCGTATATTAATTACTTAACAGAAATGCTCCACAAGGGCCTATCCTTCTCTTCAATTAAGATTCATGCCTCACCCATCTCAGCTCATTTTAATACTGAGCCCACCCCTCTTCTCTCATCCTCTGGTAAAACAGTTCCTTAGAGGGGCCAAAAATTTAAGACCCCCCCCCCCCCCAGTAGAGCTCCCACTCCAGCCTGGGACCTTAACTTTGTATTGGCAAAACGTACTCTTCCCCCTTTGAACCAGCTGCTTATAGCAAAGTTGAAATTCCTCTCTTGGAAAACAGCCTTACTTCTAGCCATCACTTCAGGAACCCTTCATCATCTTCCATGCGGACAGGGTTTCCCTCAGAACTAGCCCATCTTTTATGCCTTAGGTGGTGTCTAGTGTGGCTTTAAACCAGTCCATTTCTTTGCCTACTTTTTTTTCCCTAATCCTCAGAATAAAGGGGAAATAATGCTGCATTCTCTGGACGTGCACAGGACAGCTTAGATTCTGTTTGGACAGGACTAAGTCTCTCAGAAAATCTGACCAGTTGCTAGTCAGCTTTGCTGCAGGGGCAGAGGGGAAGGCCATTTCGAAGCAAACCATTTCCAAATGGATAGCACACTGCATCCATTTCTGCTACAAGTACCATGGAAAACCTACCCCACAGGGGGATAAGAACACATTCCACTAGGGCTGCATCTACCTCTACAGCCTTTCTCAGAGGATTCCCTACCAGGGACATCCTGGAAGCTGCAACCTGGAGTTCTGTACATACTTTCACCAAGCATTACCACTTGCCTATCTTTTCTAAATCCAGAGCTCGATTTGCCACAGCAGTCTTACAGGGCCTGATTGCCAGCCCTAATGCTTCTTAATTTACCTCCACCCTTCATTAGCTTTGAGAATCTACACAAATGTGATGACTGCAACAGTGAAACATGATGAAACAGTGCAGTTGTGTACACTTACCATAAATGTAGGTGTTAGTGTATTTACTGTTGCAGTCCTTGTTGCCCTCCCTCCAGCCCCCTCATTGCCTTGTTTTCTCCTGTCCTTTTTTGGTTTGGCATATCTTATGCTATGTGTATTTGCTTTTTGCTGGGGGTGTTCCACACCATATAATTGCTTCCCATTGTGGGGGCACCTGACATCTGGGGCAAGAAAAACTGATGTAATGGTGTCGGCTGCATGTTTTATACCCCTGACGACCTGACGTCATGAAATAAGAGAGCATCTGAGACAGAAATCCCAAGACTCTGGTATTCAGGCTGGCTGAGGGCTATCTGCAGGCAGATAATCCAAATGTGATGACTCCAACAGTGTATACACTCGAACATCTACATTTCTGTTAAGTGTACACAACTGTACTTTTTTCATTTTTAAAATACTGATTTAATTATGACAACTTATGCACTCTACTGTAAATCAGTAGAAAAAGTGCTAGATCTTGTTTCATTTGTTTATGAAGTGGTATGGAGGTATGCTTCTGTACTCTAACTGAACATTTTTGCTATGCGCAATATACGATTATATCCTCTTCATAAGCAGCAGTATTCGTAACATGGAGTCTGCCTCTGGCAGACGTGTCCGTCCAGTATAGCAAAGCCTAAATGCTACTCCAAGGTACATGCGGTGCACATCACTCTGCATACATCAGCCATAAAGACATCGGGTATAAAGCTGATGTCAGCACGTACCTACCTCAGAACTTTTCTGCTGCCTGTCTGCCAGCTCTGGTCGTTAGCCTTGTGTTTCAGATAAGTACACTGTTGAGGTTTTTCTTTTCCTTTTGGCTACTCTGGCTTTTTCTTGTGAGTACATGTCAGCTAGGAAGGTCAGGTATCTGTGTGGAAGGCAGATTCCGCATAGACTCCTACCAGCTTTGTTTATTTTGTTTAGGCCCAGACCACGACCACATGTCCTGTGATGTCTGCAAGGCCTTTGTTCCTAAAACCCTCCATAGCCACCTTAAGAATCGGTGCCTTAAGCCCTTAGCTCGAGACATGGATCCGGAGTATGGCCCTTCAGAAGAACCGCAACTCAAGAAGGCAGAGAAGCCTCTGCCTGATCCTGCAGCTGCTCCCTGTACTCCGAGCTTGCCTCGCAAGACTGATGAAGACCCGGAGGCCTCCTCAGAATCTGCAGAGCTGCCTTTGGGTATCTCAGTGGAAGCCATCAGTGGATCTGTAGGCACGTCCCAGAGGGATTCACAGGCATCTGATTCAGACTCCGGGGTGGCCCACGACTGGTTATTTCTGAAGGTCTGTGTGGCGTGACAGATTGTGGTTCATGAGGGGATGTTCTTGCAGATGTCTTGGTATGCCACCTGAAGTCAGGCCCTTCTACCTTTCATCGCCTAGATCCTGAGCCTCCAAAGAAAAAATAAAAATTAAACTCGTTTTCCCAGCTTTTTCAGAACAGGCTTCTGACCACACTCCTGACTGACAGGCCTTTACCCAAGGCCTCTCTAATGCCTTCATGGCTCTCCAGCAGATGTTAGCTCCTTATCTGGCACAGACCCTTTCTCCTTCTACCCCTTTGAAAAGGCCTGCAGAGGATGTCTCTTCTGAAGAGGATGGTTCATCAGATGAGGAATCTCATGCCTATTCTCCTCAGATTGCTTCTTCCCTGGGTTATGCCTCCCCCAAGGAGGAATCTAATGGTATAGATTCCCCTGGGGAGGATATTTCCTTTGGAGAGACCATTTTGAAGATGACTTCAAGTGAATTGCTGCCAAGTTTGAGATTCAAGCTCTCTACCCCTGGTTTCTATTTTGGATTGTCTAGTGGGTCGCTTATTTGGGGCTAGTTACTCCATAATTAGAGGACAATTGACTGCCATTTCTAGTTTTCTTGTGTAAGAACAGCATGCTCCCACTGCTTCCTTAAGGCTCTCGAAAGCTTTCTTAAAAGATGCCTTCTCTTAAAACTCTCCTTTGAGAGATGACACACTCCCTTTGGACATCACTGTTAGAGCCTTATTAACTAACATGCTGTTTGAAACTGCAGATTTGAAATTTCTGCTCGTGGAAGGCATTGATTTTGGTACAGCTGTCCTCAACTAGGAGCATTTCTGAATTACACACTTAGTTGTACAAATCTCAGTATCTGATTTTCCATAAGGACAGAATTTTCCTCATGGCTAACATAGCCTTCGTTCCCAAGGCGGAATCAGAAACAAATCTATATATTGTCTTGTTTTCTTCCCAGGGGCTATCTCCATTTCTACAATGTTCACTGTCAGCTCAGGTTTAATTTACACCATTCAAAAGACTTAAATATCAACTTTTCATTTCCTTTTCTAAGGCAAAGTTGGGTTTCAGCGTGTTTTTACATTATGTTGATCAGATGGCTATTGGAATCATGTTCTTCGTGTTTCACTGTTGCAGTCATTACATTTGGGTAATCTGTTGACAGGTTGCCCTCAGTCGGCCTGATTAACAAAGTCTTGGGTCCTGCGTCAGTAGCTGTCCCTTTTTCCATGACGTCAGGTCGTCAGGGGTATAAAACATGCAGCCGACGCCATTTTCATCAGTCTTTCTTGCCGTGTGGTGCCCAAAGCAGAAGCAGTTCGCAAGTGCCAGTCGGCCGACTCCTAAAATTGTCATTTTCGAGTTTCAGAACCAAAGTCTTCAACCTAAAGCTAAGTACCCTGTTGGGGAAAATTTTTCTTGCTCCTTACTGATGTCCGTAAAAGTTAATAATTGTATTACTTGTGGGAAGCAAATACCTCGGAAGGATTTTCATTTGTACTGTATTCCTTGCCTAGGCCCTGACCGCAACGTGCCTTGCTGTCGGTTTTGTGCTAAATTTAATCAAAGCACTATTAAGTGTCCGTATATTTTTGCATCTAAATATTTTGGCTCAAGATTTAACTATCCAGAAATGTCATCTGTTAGCAATCCAACTACAGGAATACACAAAAAACGCAAAGAAAAAGACCATCGAGGTCCAAAACCGACAAAGCTTCTCCTAAGCCAGTCGCTGGTTTGCCGGTACTCAGAGGTGCTTTCGCAGCCCCTGATACCCACTACTTTTGATTCACAGGCTTCTACTGAGACCCATTTGGAGTCCGGTATGCCGCAAGACATTTTAAGTATTGAACCCGCGGATGTCTCTACCTTGGATGGGTCCGGAGCCACTGAGCAGGCACCGGCTTCTGAGGGTGTTTTCAGGCCTAAAAATTTGTATATTAAACCGATGCCATCTTCAAAACCTAGGCCAAAATCAACTTCTGTCTAAAAAAAACGACACTTGGGCCACATGCACAGGCCCTTATGCCTAAAAAACATGATCAAAATGGCTGAGGATTTATTTACCTTGATCAGGGGTTCCCAACCCCCTCCTGCTAAGATTCCTAGGCAAGGCACGGATTATGAATCTTCAGATCAGGTTTCCATTTCTTCGGATTCCTCTTCTGATCAGGAATTATCTATTCCACCTTATGAAGACTCTGGTGCAGAAGAATCCATCCCTTCTGCTTCTCCTTCTGAGGATTTTTCTTTTGGAGAAACTTTGTATACCTTAAGGGAGCATTTTCATTGGGAGAGTCAGGATTTTTCAGAATCTTAAGAGGCTTAGGTATTTCCTCCTTCCTCAGCATAGGCCTTTGGCTATACCTCCTGTTCTAGACATTGTTGATGATGTTTTCTCAGAATCTAGCATACCTCCGGCTCCTAGTAAGCCAGACAGATATTACAGGGTTCCTGACTCCCACAAATTCCTTTTTAAAAATCCTACTGCTGACCCTGAAACAATTTCTCAGGGTCCCAAGGGTGTTGAGGCTTCTACTGCTAAAAATCCTACCTCTTCTGATAGACTCTAGGGTGCTGAATAGATGGGGTAAAAATGTTTACATATTTGCAACCTTGGCAATCAGGGCATTAAACTGTCAATTTCATATGCTTAAATAGCAGCATGTCATGGGCTTACTTAAACAGAAAATGATGATTTCTGACTGTGTGGAAAATAGTTACAGGATTTATTGCATTCAGCTGAACAAGTTGAAAAGCATACTTTGCAATGTGGTTTTGATTCTTTGGAGGCCTCTTGCAGGGCCGCTGTAACTGGATCTGTGATGAGGCATGCTCGTCTCGAGGAGCAAAATCTGCCTGATCATGTTAAAGCAAAATTGTTGGATGCTCCTTTTCAACAGGACAGTCAATTTGGTAATAAGGCAGAAGAAGTATTGAAAAAGAGAAAGACAAAGCTAAATCTATGCAAACTGCAAAAGATTTCCTACAAGTGCAGCCACTCAGGTTCAGTAGGCACTGGCCTACTAAGAATTGGTCCTTTCCAGTACCCACCAGAGCCGCTCAGGTCAAACCCAGACACTCCAAAGGCTCCAGGTTTCAGTCACAAGGAACTTACAGAACAAAACAATGGGGTGCCTCTACCTCCAAATCTAGAAGTAACATGGCACCTCCCTACGGTAAACAGCCTCAATGACTTTTCTCTGCCATCTCCAAGCACTTACCTTTTGGCAGCCCCTTTGGGGGGAAACTAGCACTTCATGCACAACACTGGCATCTAATTACCCAGGACAAGTGGGTTTTAAATGTAGTATCCCAGGGATACAGATTTCATTTCGACATGTTGCCAATCCCAAATGGATGGCCAGATCTGCTTCCAAATCAGTGGGCAGAGGCCCAGAAACAAGTTATGTCCCTCATGAATATGGGGGCTATTCAACCAGTACCAGAAAAGGGACAAGGTTTTTATTCAAGACTTTTCCTGGTACCCAGAAAAGACAAATCATGGCGTCCAATTATGGACTTATCCATTCTAAATACATTCCTGGACATTCCAAAATTCAAGATGCTAACTCTACAACATTTACTGCCTATGCTAGGCAAGGATGCCTGGTTGGTAACTCTAGACTTGAGGCTTACCTGCATATGCCAGTCAGGGAATCTTGCAGAAGATACCTCGGCTTCAAAGCAGGCTATTTGCATTACCAGTTCTCTGCACTGCCCTTTGGCTTATCTACTGCACCCAGGGTCTTCACAAAGTGCCTGTAACCAGTAATTGCATTTTGCAGGCAAAGAAACATTCCGATTTATCCTTATCTGGATGATTGTCTAATTCAGGCAGAAAACAGACACTCTCCTACAGCATCTGGCATTTGTAAAAAGGCTTCGAACTTGCTTAGGGTACGCAATAAACAAAAATAAATCACAACTGGTACCCTCTCAAATAATTACATTCCTGGGTGCAAGCTTGAATACAACTGCCCAGATGACTTACCGCACGCCAGAAAAACAAATCCAATTGATGACTTACTTCAAACAAGTGGCCACAAAAACTCAGTTATCTGCAAGGCAAATTCTGCAGGCTTTGGGGTTCATGGCTTCCTGCATTCTGCTAATTCCATATGCAAGACTGAATAGGAGGAAACTTCAATGGTACCCAAAAAGCTTATGGAGTCAACATTGTCACAGCCTGGAAACAATGATTCCATTCATTCCTTGCCTGCAGCAAGAGTTCCTATGATGGGCTGAGGCCTGTCACCAAAACAAGGGACTGTCATTCATTCCACCCCCTGCCACCCAAACCCTGACCACAGATGCATCAGATTATGCTTGGGGGGGATGGGGCTCATCTGGCAGGGAGATGCATTCAGGGCAACTGGAGCCCAAATCAAATGCACCTGCATATCAACCAGAAAGAGATGCTAGCTGTACAGAATGCTCCGACAGCCTTCAAGGACTTTCTTCATCCAGGACAACTACTGATAAAGAAGGACAACACCACAGTCCTGTAGTACATAAGCAGGGGGGTACCCATTCCTACCCCCCTTTGCAGACTAGCCATGGCTTTGAGGAACACAGCCTTGACTTACCAAATACATCTACAAGCTCAATTCCTGCCAGGAAGGCAAAATACTCTGGCAGATGAACTAAGCAGAAATCTTATGGACCCACACAAAAATGGAAGCTGGCTCCAGAACTCTTCAGCATGTTGACACACAAATGGGGGAGCCCAGGCAGTTTTGGGGTGAGGCAAAAAGATCTATCAGTTGGACAAATTCTGCACAAGAATCCATCACAAAAAGCTTGGAAAGTGGATGCTGTATCCTTCAGCTGGAAAAACCTATCAGGCTATGCCTTTCCCCCTCTGCCTTTGCTCTCCAAGGTATTACTAAAAGTCTGACAGTAAAAACCAAAAATTATTTTGATTGCTCCAGACTGGCCTCACCAACATTGGTACCCGCTCCTATGCAATATGTCACACCTTCCTCCGTGGTACCTGCCTCAGACACCTTTTCCACTGTCTCAGCAGAACTATCAAATTCTGCACACACTGCTCCAAATTCTGAATCTTGCAGCATGGCTAATCAACTAACTTCACCAGTTACATCTCTCAACAAACCTGTGATGGATGTCATTTTGGAGACTAGAAGGCCTAGTACTAGAAAATCTTATGCTGACAAATGAAAAAGATTCTGTTCCTGGAACCAGGCACAAGGATTAAGCATAGCAATGCCCAATATTCCTCAGATTCTGCAATATTTAACTGAGATGCTTCACAAGGGCCTGTCTTTCTCTCCCATAAAAATTCATGCCTCTGCCATTTCAGCTCATTACAACACAGAGCCTCCCCTATTTTCTCATCCCCTGCTAAAGCAGTATCTCAGAGGGGCCAAGAATTTAAGACCTCCCAGGAGAGCACCAACTCAATTTTGTGTTGGAAAAGCTCACCCTGCCTCCTTTTGAGCCAGCTGCTACTGCAGACATAAAATTTCTCTCTTGGAAGACCGCTTTTCTTTTAGCAGTCACTTCAGCCAGAAGAATTTCAGAACTACAGGCTCTCATAGGTTCATAGGTAGGTACTAGGCTATTGGCCCAAGAGCCTACGTAAGCGTAGCCAGCAAGGTTCCATAGCTTACACCACTTAGTTATTTTCCTGTGCTACTGTCCAGCAGAGAGACAGAAGTGATCTCCAGGGTGTATTTCCTACTTCCCATCCACTCATCAAGATTTTTCTTGAAGAGTGCTAATGAAGAACTTTGCTTGACATAGATGGGTAGCCTGTTCCAGAGTATGGGAAGTCTCTGGGACAGGAATCTATCCTTCCAGCGTGGCCTGTTTATTGTGATGACAAGGTTTAGGTCCCTAGAGCGTGTAGCTCTGAGGGATTGGGATTTCTTTAGGTGTAGCATGTCCAACAGCTCTGGGTTTGACATAGCTTTATATGTTAGGCAGAGATCACCTCGGAGTAGGCGATATGCTACGGAATAAAGCTGGAGTTTTTTGAGACTGTCAGTGTAGGGCATTTGTTTGAGGCCAGTAATCCTCTCTGTGAGGTACTTCTGTGGCCTTTCCAGCTGCTGCAGATGCCTTGAGGTACATTCCAAAAGGGGTGTTGTACTCTATAATGGGTCTTATGAGTGATGAGTAGAGGGGAACAATGACCTCTTTTTTTCCTGGATGAGAATCCTTTTATGATGAGGTGTGCCATGTAGAAGTACTTCCTGACTACTGTAGCGATGTGACTATCAAAGGAGAGACTACTGTCCACCTGGGTCCCAAGGCCTCTTATCATGCATTCGGTGTTAAGTAGATTGCTGCCTATGTGGTAGTTCATAGTTACAGAGTTTTTACCAAAGGGGATGACACTGCACTTTTTGGCATTGAGCTTGAGGCCATGGCTCTGACACCAGGCATCTGTCTCAGTGAGGCCCTCTGTAGGATGTCCACATCATTTGGGGACTTGACTATGGCTCCTAGTTTGCAGTCATCTGCAAACTTTGTTAGCCAGAGGCCTTCTGTGTTAGCCTGTACATCAGAGAAGTAGATACCAAACAGGGGAGGTCCCAGGACAGAACCCTGTGCTACTCGACTTGTCATTGCTTTGAGGTCAGATTTGGCATCTGCAACTTTTACAGTGTGGGTTCTGTCAGTGAGCCATTTGGCAACCCATCTTGTGACGTAGGGATTTATACCTAGTTTAGTGAGTTTAGCTATAATTCCAGAATGGGGAATGGTGTCGAAAGCCTTGGCGAGGTCAAGATAGGCTGTGTGAACCACCTTACCCTCATCCACGGCTTTGGTGACTGCCTCAAAGAAGTCTATCAGGTTCAAGAGGCATGATCTGCCTTTCACAAACACGAACTGGGTGTGATCCAGAGTTTGGAGGTTACCAGTGTCTTAGTTTGAGTTCCATGATGATACGTTCCATGGCCTTGCAGACCAGGCTCGTCAGGCTAATAGGTCGATAGTTCCCGGGATCAATGGTGGCTCCCCATTTGTGGAGTGGGATAACTGTTGCTGTGTGCCATTCAGTGGCAGTGGAGCCTTTTATTATTTTCTACCCAGACAGGGTGGTGCTCAGGACCAATCCATTCTTTATGCCTAAAGGTGGTATCTAGTGTGGCTCTAAATCAGACCATTCATCTGCCCACCTTTTTCCCAAATCCACAGAACAAGGGGGAACGGATTCTGCATTCATTGGATGTACACCGACAACTAAGATTCTATTTAAACACAGGACAAAATCTCTAAGAAAATCTGAGCAACTACTGGCGGCATTTGCTGCAGGGGCAGAGGGGAAAGGCTGTTTCAAAGCAGACCATTTCAAAATGGACAAGCCTTTGTATTCGTTTCTGCTACGTGCATCATGGTAAACCTATCCCCAAGGGAATCCGATCCCATTCCACCAGGGTTTCATCTACTTCTGCAGCCTTTCTTAGAGGGGTTCCTACCAGAGACATTCTAGAAGCTGCTACCTGGAGCTCAGTTCATACATTCACCAAGCATTAGCATTTACCTCTCTTCTCTAAATCCAGAGCAGGCTTTGCCACTGCTAGCCCTGTAGGGCCTTATAGCTGCTCCTAATGCTGTATAATTCCATCCTCCCAACCATAGCTTTGGGATTCTACCCAAATGTAATGACTGCAACAGTGAAACCCAAAGAACATAGTACAGTTGTGTACACTTACCATAAATGTAGATGTTCGAGTGTATTCACTGTTGCAGTCATGGTTACCCACCCGCCAGCCCCCAGCTTTTCTCTTTTTTTACCTCTTCTTTCTTTTACTATGCTCAAAAGCCTTTTTGTTGTATTTGCTTTTATTTGGAGGTATATTTTTAGTGTTCTAAATTATATGCATATATGTATATATTTTTTTTGCTCCCCATTTGGGGGGCACCTGACATCTGGGGCAAGAAAAACTGATGAAAATGGCGTTGGCTGCATGTTTTATACCCCCTGACGACTTGCCGTTACAGAAGGAAGGGACAGCAACTGATGCAGGACCCAAGACTTGGTTAATCAGGCCGACTGAGGGCAACCTGCCAGCAGATTACCCAAATGTAATGACTGCAACAGTGAATACACTCAAACATCTACATTTATGGTAAGTGTGCACAACTGTACTTTTCGTTTGTCTATCGAGATAAGATTGTCATTGCCCACTAAACCAGAGGCGCATGCTACCACAATGGTAGCAACTTCTTCAGCTTTCTTTAGACATATCTCTTTAGATATCTCCACAGGGGCTACGTAGCCCACAGTACATATGTTTCTCTTTACAAGCTCAACCCGTAGTCCAGGTCTAGATCTGCTTTTAGCGCTACCATTTTCCAGAATGTACTTCTATAGTGTCATACAGGGATTTTCTAGCTGGGAATTTTGTCCCATCTGAAGGTTAACATCAGCCCCCTTTATCCCCCATTTTCTAAGTGGGGTCGGGGTATTGTTAACTATTGCCATCTTTCTCAATTCAATGCCACACTCCTTCCTTCAGCACTCATGCCTGTTGCAGATCTTTCTCACAATCCGTCCACCTCTTTGCTCACCTTCCTCATTTTCTCCTACCTTCTTCCTGTCTGTCCCAAATCATCTTCACCAGATTGTCTTTTGCTTTTCTGCATGTGTCCGAACCACCATAATCTGATCTTTTCTGCCGTTGGGGCTACTTTGGCTTCTCTTAAGTTCTAATTTCTTTGTCTGTCCCAGTGTGCATCCTACCATCCTTCTCAGGCACTTCATCTCTGTCACTTCTAGCATCTTCATCTGCTCTGCCTTTACTGCCCAGGTTTCTGAATTATACAGTAGTACTGGTCACACCACTGTCTAGTACACCTTACATTTTCAGCTTCTTTGGCTTCTTTCAAATTGCACCTGAGACTCCATGCCAGTTGGCTACAGACCCTCTGATTCTAGCTTTGACCTTTTCCTTCAGACTTCCTTTCTCCTCAACCACTCCTCCCAGATACGTGAAGCTATTTACCTGTTCCACCATCTTCCCTTCTATTTCAATTCTCAGCTGCTTCTGATTCCCCAATTTGCTGCCATTACCATTGTCTTATCTGTGCTTAGTTTCATCCCATGTGCCTTCAGTGTTGCATTCCATTCCCCTATCCTTTGATGAAGTTCTTACTCAGTCTGCCTGTAATGCAACATCATCTGCATACAGTAACTTTGTTGATCTGTCTCCTCCAACCTGTTTGCAAATGCAGTCCATCACCAGTATGAATAGCCCTGGGCTCTGAGCTGAACACTGGTGTACTCCCACTCAGAACCCCTGTGTGAGGCTGAACACTACTTGTCACTGGGTCCTTGTACATAGCCTGCACTAATTTTACCAATGTTTCTGGAACTTCAAACCACCATAGTACTGCCCATATCCGCTTTCTTGGGACCTTGTCACATGCTTTCTCCAAGTCTTGGAATGCCAGTTGGACTCTCCTAATCTCTAGCTTCTTCTCAGCCATCTATCTCACTGCAAACAGTGGATCAGTTGTGCCGCATCCTAATCTGAATCTTAACTGCTCATCTCCCATCTTGCATTCTACTACTCTCCGTACCTGTTTATCAATCACCCTCTCCAGAACTTTCATGCAGTGTGATAGGAGTTTGATGCTTCTGAAGGAAGAGACATTGGATGCAAAAATTTGGTATCATAATATTAGATTTGTGTCCTCAATCTCTCAACATTCCCCTTCCAAATTGTCTCTCACTGTTCCTATTGGACTGCAGTGGACTCTGAGACTTTCTTGGTTAGTGATGTCTGGTTGACCTGTATGGTTAGTTCTCTGCTGGATACTAGTATGTTCGTAGTAGTTGATATACTTGGGGGGCAACACTATCTCTGGGTAGTGGTTGATGCATTATGGGTGAAGGACAGAAGTTGAGCCTTGGAGTTGGTTTAAGTTGCTGGCATCTTATGAAACCGCCCATGTGTTGACATAAAAGATAACACTGAGTGTTACAAGCCCATAGAAAATGAGTATAAATGAAATCTATCAAGGAACCCATTCTGAGTCTTAAGGCAGCACTTAAATTTTTTACCTCTGCTACCAGACTTTTATACTATATTCTCTATTTACGGTGAATGCATCATCCTCTACACTGGTGTGTGCAAGCATGTCGTACATCTTTAAGCTGTCGCAGCTTGCTTGTATTGGCACAAAGATACTAAGCATGAAGTTCATAGTTGAGACAGTTTAAACAGATAAGACATTTTTTTTTTTAAATGCCATTTCTTCATTCAATTTGGTAACCAGTTAGAACACTGATTCCTCATTCATTCAGTTTGGTAACCAGTTAGAACACTGATTCCTCATTCATTCAGTTTGGTAGCCAGTTAGAACACTGATACCTCATTCATTCAGTTTGGTAGCCAGTTAGAACACTGATACCTCATTCATTCAGTTTGGTAACCAGTTAGAACACTGATTCCTCATTCATTCAGTTTGGTAACCAGTAAGAACACTGATCCAAATGTACCTATTTCTGTCTCTGCCATGCCAAATATACACCTATAGATTTCTCTGTTACTTCTACTAACGGTACCCTCATATACCCTGATGCTACCACCAAGCTCCTAGGAATTACTATAGACAACAAACTTAACTTAGACTCCCATATTAATAACACTATAAAAACAGTTAGAAAAATGGGCTCCCTGTATAGAGTCAAATCCTTCCTCACTCGTATAGCAAGAACTACTATTGCCTACTCCCATCTAATCAACACTTCTTTATGCCTCACCAATCTATACTAATCTGTCAAAAAATCATCTCAAACTAGCCATCCTCCTATAACATTGCCAGATTTGCCACTGGTAACCCCTTCAGAACCCATCACTGTGAGAATCTAAAACAACTAGGATGGCTTGAACTACAAAATCAGCTTCAACTTAGCCAACTTAGCATTGCATATTGGATCCTCAACCACCCTAACAATTCTCCAATACACTCAAAACCTCATAACCCCCTATAAAAATCTTATTAACTTACGATCATCAAATAAACTGTTAGCATAAGTAAGTTGAACAACATGGCAGGTGATTCTCTGTTCTCAAACACTACTGGGAAAAACTGGAACCTTCTACCTATTGAACTGACTTCTCTTCCTTCCCAAACCCTCTTCAAACAAAAACTGAAAATAGTCCTCAGAACAAAAACTGGTTATGCCCTTGCAGTAACCTTGACTAACCTACCACCTCTGCTATTCCCTCTACTCTCCCTAATTGAGTTTGTTCTTTATTGCATATGTAAGCAGAACTGTTATCCAAAAAACTGTTATGATAGACTTTGTGAATATCATGTTCTATATTTTGTAAATAGTTTTAACCAATGTGTTGTAAAATGTATTTTAGTATTCTTCAATGTTAACTTTATTGTAACCGTAAACATCATTTCTCTGTATTTGTCTTGGAGCTTTTCTCCCCGGGCCTCTACTGAAAATGGACATATATCTAGTTAGACTAGCCTGGTCAACAAATGTAAAATAAAATAAATATAAATGACAGCAGACAAGCAAGTTAAAGTATTATGAATAGTGTGTGAAGATAGCAATGAAGCAGTGTATAACAGTGCACCATAAAGTTGTGGGTAATGTATATTTGCTCGCAATCCAGCCATGGTGTTTTGTAGTGTGACTTGATTCATTTTACTTCTGTTTTCAGAGTTAGTATTTTGTTTTGGCTATTTGTCTAGTTGTGAAAATGGGGAATTTCTTCATAGTTATGCTGACAGTTTCTGTTGCCTAGGCAACCTACATTAAAGTTGTGAAACAGGTGGCAAAAGGGCCAGTGTGGTAAGACATGAGCATTCACTGGCCATCTTCTCTGGGGAAGGGTTCTTCCTGATCTTAGCCTATGATGGAAGCCAGATGGCTTTATTCCAGTTGGAGACGTGCAGTCTTGCAGAGTAGGGGGTGCACTTGCTGTATTCAATTCATAATTCTGTGACAGGTGGGTTTAAGGGACAAATTGATTCAGAAAAATGTCTGCAACCAGTATGACACCATAGCATTATGGTTACTTTTCCTGTCTCCCGTCTAATACTGCTTTAGTTTTCCTACTCTTGCCCAAATGGAAACTGAGTGATCGTATGGGGATCTGGGAGGAACCCGAGTTAAGATGAATGTGCATTGGTGCATGGTGTTACCAGACAGAAGTCAAGGAAACAGATGTTTTTAGTGTTTCACTGTTGCAGTCATTACATTTGGGTAATCTGCTGGCAGGTTGCCCTCAGTTGGCCTGAATAACAAAGTCTTGGGTCCTGCGTCGGTTGCTGTCTCCTCTTCCATGATGTCAGGTTGTCAGGGCTGTAAAACATGCAGCTGATGCCATTTTATTCAGTCTTTCTTGCCGTACAGTGCCCGAAGCAGAAGCAGTTCGCAAGTGCTGGTCGGCCGACTCCTGAAATTTTCGCATTCGAGTTTCAGAACCGAAGTCTTCAACTAAAGCTAAGTACCCCATTGGGGAAACTTTTTCTTGCTCCTTACCGATGTCAGTAAAAGTTATTGCATTACTTGTGCGAAGCAAATACCTTATAAGGATTTTCATTTGTACTGTATTCCTTGCCTAGGTCCAGATCATAACGTGCCTTACTGTCAGTTTTGTGCTAGATTTAACCAACGCACTATTATGCGTCTGTATATTTTTGCTTCAAAATATTTTGGATCCAGATTTAATTGCCCTGAAATGTCGTTGGTTAGCAATCTGACTACCGGAGTTCACAAAAAACACACCGAAAAAGACAGACCGTCGAGGTCCAAAACCAATGACGAAGCTTCTCCCAAGCCAGTCGCCGGTACTCAGCAAGGTGCTTTCGCAGCCCCTGATACTTTTAAGTCGCAGGCCTCTACTAAGACCCATGCGGAGTCTGGTATGCTGCGAGATTCTCAGAGTATTGAACCCGCGGATGTCCCTCCCTTGGATGGGTCCGGAGCCGCTGAGCAGGCACCAGCTCCTGAGGGTGTTTTCAGGCCTCAACATTTTTATATAAAACAGACGCCAGCTTCAAAAACAAGACCAAAAACATCATCTAAGTCTAAAAAACTGACTCATGAACCACGTGCTCAGGCCCCTATGCCTAAAAAACAGATGATCAAAATGGCTGAGGACTTAACTTGATCAGGGGTTCCCAACCCCCCCCCCCCCCACTACCCTGCTAAGAGGCCTAGGCAAGGCACTGACTATGAATCTTCAGATCAGGTTTCTATTTCTTTTGATTCCTCTTCTGATCAGGAATTTTCTGTATCACCCTATGAGGATTCAGATGCAGAAGAGTCCATCCCATCTCCATCTCCTCCTTCTGAGGATTATTCTTTTGGAGAAACCTTGCATACTTTAAGGGAACATTTTCATTGGGAGAGTCAGGATTTTTTTAAATCAAAAAAGAGGCTTAGGGATTTCCTTCTTCCTCAGCATAGGCCTTTGGCTATACCCCCTCTATTAGACATTGTTGTGTTTTCGGAATCGAGCATGGCTCCTGATTCCCTACCTCCGGCTCCTAGTAAGCCAGACAGATATTACTGTGATGTTCGTCATGTTAACTGCTGCAGTCATCACACTTGGGTTATCCTGCCATCAGGCGGTCCCGCAGTCGGCCAGAGTTCCAAAGTCTTGGTCCGGCGTTGGTTGCTGTCGCTTCTTCCCTGACGTCAGTGCGCCAGGGGTATATAATATGCATCCAATGCCATTTTCTTCAGTCTTTCTTGCTGCGCGGTGCCCAAAGCAGAAGCAGTTCGCAAGTGCCGGTCGGCCGACTCCTGAGATTTTCAAAGTCGAATTTCAGATCCGAAGTCTTCAATAAAGCTAAGTACCCCGTTGGGGAAACCTTTTTCTTGCCTCAGACCGATGTCAGAAAAAGTGAATTGTATTTCTTGTGGGAAGCAAATACCTCATAAGGACTTCCACTCTTACTGTATTCCATGCCTAGGCCCTGATCACGACGTCACTAGTTGTCGGTTATGTGCTAGATTCAACAAACGCACTATAAAAAGATGTTTTGATTTTGCTTTACACTACTTTGGCTGAAGGTTCAGTTATACAATGCCGTCGGATCAGCCGACTACCTCAATACCGAAAAAACACAGACAGGCATCTGAGGTCCAAAACCGACGAAACCTCTTCTAGGCCAGTCGCCGGTTCTCAGTGAGGTGCTTTTGCAGCCCCTGACACCCGCTACCTCAGAGCCCCAGGCCGCTTCCGACTCCCACGTGGAGACGTCTAGGCCTCTGGAAACTCAAGGTATTGGGCCTACAGAAACTAATCCCTCAGATGGGTCCGGAGCCGCTGAGCAGGCATCGGCTTCTGAGGGTGTTTTCAGACCTTCACAACTTACCTTTAAAACAGCCAAGACAAAGGTACCATTAAAGACAAAGAAACAAGTACAGCATTCTCCTGGACAGTCCTCCATGCCTAAGAAACAGATGCTTAAAATGGCCGAAGACCTCATTACTCTTATCAGGGGTTCCCATCTCCCTCCTGAGAAAAGGCCTAGGCAGGATACAGACTGACTCCTCTGATCAGGTTTCCATTTCCTCTGATTCCTCTTCAGACCAGGGATACTCTTTGCCCCTCTGAGGACTCTGATGCTGAGGAATCTATCCCTTCAGCCTCTCCTCCTGAGGATTATTCTTTTGGGGAAACTTTACATACCATGAGGGAACATTTCCATTGGGAAAGTCAGGATTACTCAGAATCCAAGAAAAGACTCTGGGATTTCCTGTTATTGCCTCAGCACAGGCCCCTGGCTATTCCGCCTGTGCTAGACATTGTGGATGATGTGTTCTCTGAATCCAGCTTATCTCCTGACTTTGCCCCCTGCTCCAGCCAAGCCAGATAGGTATAGTGTCCCTGACTCTCACAAGTTTCTTTACAAAAACCCTTCTGCTGATTCAGAAACTATTTCCCAGGGTCCAAAAGGAGTTAAGGCTTCCATTGCAAAAAATCCAGTACCCTCTGACAGCGATTAGAGTGCTTTGGATAGATGGGGGAAGAAAGTATACACGTCTGCAACTTTAGCAGTAAGGGCTTTAAATTGCCAGTTTCACATGCTTAAGTAGCAACAACATTTAATGGCTCAGTTAAAACAGAAAATGCTTGCTAGCTCAGAAGCTCCTTATTGTAAAGAAATGCAGGATTTATTGCATGCAGTTGAACAGGTGGGAAAACGTACTCTGCAATGTGGTTTTGACTCTTTAGAGGTCTCTTGTAGAGCCGCAGTTACAGGTTCTGTTATTCAAAGACATGCTTGGTTAAAAGAACAGAGTTTACCTGATCATGTTGAGGCAAAGTTATTGGATGCTCCTTTACAGCATGATACTTTGTTTGGTGTTAAGGCAGAAGAGGCGTTAAAGAAAATGGAGGATAAAGCTAAATCTATGCAACAGTCAAGGATTTTTTACAGGTACAGCCACCTCGTTTTAGCAGAAATTGGCCAACAAAAAATTGGTCCTTTCCAGTGTCAGACAGGCCACAGAGAGGCAGATCTCAACCCCAAGGCTCAAACAGACGACAGTGGGGCACCTCAACCCCAAAAAGAGGTGAGGACAAGTCTCAACCTTACAGGAAACTGTCACTATGACTTTCCTTTGCGTACGCCAAGCACATCCCTTTTGGAAGCCCCCTTAGGGGGAAAACTAGCACTTTTTTCTCAAAACTGGCAAACAATCACCCAAGACAAATGGGTCCTGAATATTGTGTCTTGAGGTTAAAGATTCCACTTTCATACTTTACCAAAGCTAAAAGGAATGCCAGACCTGCCACAAAATCAATGGGCAGAGGCACAAAAACAAATTTCAGCCCTCATGGACATGAACTATACAAAAAGTACCACAACAGGAACAAGGACAAGGTTTTTACTCAAGACTCTTCCTGGTCCCCAGAAAGGACAAAGCCTGGAGGCCCACACTGGTCCTTTCAATTCTCAATACTTCCCTGGATATTCCGAAATTCAAAATGTTGCCATTACAGCAGCTTCTACCCATGCTGGGCAAGAAGGCTTGGCTTGGTACTCTGGATGTCAGAGGCATACCTGCATGTCCCTATCAGACAAAATTGCAGAAGATACCTCAGATTCAAAGCTGGTACAATGCACTACCTATTCTCTGCACTGCCCTTTGGCTTGTCTACTGTGCCCAGGGTCTTCACAAAGTGCCTGGCACCAGTAATTGCATTTTGCAGACAAAAAGGAATTCAAATATATCCATACCTGGACGACTGCCTCATTCAAGCAGAGACAAAGGACACTTCTACAGCATCTGGCATTTGTAAAAAAGTTGCTAATTTCTCAGTAAACGAAAAGAAGTCAAAACTAGTGCCCTCACAACAGATTACATTCCTGGGTGCCAGCTTAAATACAACAGCCTAGATGGCTTACCTCACGCCAGACAAACAAGTGCAACTAACTAAATCTGAAGTAGTTAACTTCATTTGGGCAACAACCTATGGGTCTTTGGATCGATATTGGATCCGAGCCGGCAGTTTCCAACAGCAGAGATCTGAGCTCCAAGCTCCTCCCCTTACCCATAATCCCCTGCCAACCATACCTGACCCCAGATCTAGTTTGCCGCGGTTGAAGCCAGCAGCTTGATCCTTGAGTTCCAGGCGTTAGTTAAGACTTGTGAGAAAATTTTAATCTTTTTTACCTTTTCTGTCATAAGAGTGTTGTGTGTGTGTTTAGCTTTCCCTTGTAGTTTTTCTCTTCAAATTTAATTTTAGCTTATCCCCCCCCCCCCTCGTGAGAGCGTTAGGGCGTGTTTCTGTGTGTGGTTGGGGCTTAGTGTGTGTGTCTTCTTTCCAGTAATGTCTGAGGCCCCAAAGACATTTTTTTCTAAATGTACTGAGTGTGGCCATAAGCTATCCCCAGCGGATGGCCACACTCTGTGCGTGTTGTGCCTTGGGGTTGATCACCTCTCCTCTGGATGCGCTATTTGCACAGCGTTCAACCCCAGGGCACTTAAGGAACCGGAGGTCGAAGTTGATTCTGGCGGGACTTCTGCCCCCAGACTCTGCTCCGACCTCCAGTCCCCCCGTGGCACCTGCCGCAGCTGTGGCAGTACCCACGACTGCTTCCCTTCTCCTGGCCGGGACTAAACCTCCCACCTTGGGCCAGGAGGATAGGAAAGCCATAAAAGAGAATTGCAGGGAGAAAGCACCACAAGCGGCGGGCCGAGGCCTCTACATCGGCCCCGCCAGCTAAGCGGGCTTCTCCCTCCAAGACCTCCGTGCCTTCTCCTTCTCTGCTCCAGTCACCTTACTTCTCACCGGGGCCAGAAGAGGAGGAGGCCCGATCTCCCTCGAGGTCATCGAGGCGGCACTCCCGTCCCGCCTCTGTGGCCTCCTCTAGGTCTACTAAAAGCCTAACGGACGCAGATTTGGTCCGGATGATGAGATTCCTCCAGGCCCAACTGCAGATGGTAGTGCTCTTGCCCCCCGGGGGAGCTCGACCCCTTTTTTCACCCCGATCGTTCCTTCTCCAACCCGCTTCCCGGGTTTGGAGTCCTCTGAGCTGAGTGGCGTTGGAGCCGGGGGGGTGTGTCGGCGCAGATAGTATCGGGTACTTCGGCGCCAACAGCGCCCTCGAGTCTGTCTGGTCCCTTTTCGGCAGATCCGAGCTCTCGGAGCCCAGAGCTGAGCTTCGGATCCGAGGGTGTCAGTCTGCCTTTGGCTCCGTCCAGGTCGGAGCATACTGGCCCGTCGGATCAGATAGCATCGGCCCCGATCAGCTCGTCAGATCCGAGGGAGGGTTTGCTCTCGGATCCCAGAGAGAGCAGCTCTCCTTCGGCTTTCGACATGGTGGAGGGCTCTGTTGAGGGATTCCAGGCCCCCGGCCACAGCTACGGCTCTGCCCCACACTCCCTCTCAGTTGGCTCTGACTTCCATCACCCGGCCCCAGGGACAGCCTGCTCTAATGTCCCAGGTAGTTCCCTTGTTGGGACATGATGAGCCTGGTGAGGCTTTCTTAGCCAGCCCCCCCGAGGAGGTCCCTCACAAGCGTAAGTGCAAAAGGAGGCACTTGGACTCCCCTGAGTCCTTCACCGAGGACACAGATTTGGAGGAAGGGGAAGGCTCCCCAAGATCACCCCCCCCCCCCGAAGACATCATGGAGATGCTCAGGATAAGGGGAGGGTGGTCCACCCCAAAGCCTACCTCTGACGAATCTGTGTTCCTGGAGGCGTTTGAAGCAGGCCCGTCTACCTCTTGGGTATCCCCTCCAGCTGACCCCCTGGTAGACCTGATCACTACCAGGGCTTGGAAGGAGCCGGACACTGTGGAGCTCGTCCTGAAGAGACCTGATAGGATACTTAGTCCCCCCCTCCGATAGAATGCACTAGAGTAAGGGATCCCTGTTAGATGCCATGTTGGTGGCGCCAGCCACAGAGGGAACTGGCCCAAGAAAGTCCCTCGGTCCATCCTCCTAGCAAGAAGTCTCGGGCAGTGGACCGCCTTGGGAAGCGAGTCTTCAGTTCAGCTACCTTCTCGGTAAGGTCACTGAACTACATGGCACATGTCATACGGCTCCAGCGAGACCTTATTAAAGAGTACGCTGGGTCGCCCCCAGAGTCCATGTCGGCGGAGGACAAGCAGGTGGACTCTGCCCGAATGGCCACTCTTCGGTCGATTTCTAATACCTCTATGCGGCTACTATCCCATGCTACGGAAGGAGCCGATAGAGCTAGCGGAGCGGGCATTGACACGAGGCGACAGGCGTGGCTCCGACATTGTGATTTTGCAGAACCCTTTAAGTCGTCTTTCACTAATGCCCCATTCGATGGTTCTGCCCTCTTTGGCAAAACCGCACACGAAACGTTAGTCCAGAGTGAGGAGGACGGGAAGACGTTGTCTGCCGTCGGAGTCTGCTTCTCTGTTCCCCAGAGGTCTTTCTCCAAGAACCAAGAGGGACAGAAGATGTGGTTCCGGAAGTCGCAACAGTCCTGTGACGCTGCAGACACCCAGTCCTTCTGAGGCAGAGGAGGACAGGGTGGATGCCGCCCTAGGGGCAGAGGGGTCTGAGGAGTTTTGGGGCCAGAGAATCGTTCCCTGATCGGCCCACACAGCAACCCTGAGGGGTTACCCAACTGCTCCACTCTGGAGGCAGTCGGGGGGGGCATTTTCCAAGGCACCTGGCAGCTTGGGAGTCCATCACGACAGATCGCTGGGTGCTTCGTATCATATCCAGAGGTTACCAAATCCCGTTTCTTCATCCCCCTCGCAATCCCAGATTCCTCCTCGATGTGTCCCCCCCCCCCCCCCCCCCGATCAGAGGGTGGACGTGGCTGTGGAAATCCAGCAGCTGCTAGAAAGAGCCATTCAGCACGTTCCCCCCAGACCAGTTCGGATCGGGCTTTTACTCCAGGTTCGTCTTGGTGCGAAAAAGACAGGGGACTTAAGGCCAATCCTCGATCTATCCCTCTTGAACCTGTCAGTAACCAAGGAAAAGTTCCGGATGGTCACACTTCAATCCATTCTCCCCCCTTGCAGGAGAACAACTGGATGTGCTCTATAAACCTGAAGGATGTGTACTACCACATCTTGGTGGACAGACGCTCCAGGAGGTTCCTTCGCTTCCGGCTAGGAGCCACCCATTACCAATTCAGGGTCCTTCCCTTTGGTCTCACCACAGCCCCCAGGGTGTTTACCAAGGTTTTGTCAGTGATAGCGGCCCACCTGAGACTCCAGGCCTACGTGGACGACTGGCTCCTGACCGCCCCCACAAGGCATCTACACTGCACGGCCAGGGAGACTCTGCTCCGTCTAGCGCCCCGGCTGGGGATCACAGTCAATGTAGAAAAATCTTCCCTTCTGCCGAGACAAATCATAGACTTCATCTGGGCCAGATTGGATACAAGCCGACTCCTAGCCCTCTTGACTTCAGACCGGCTTCAAACTCAGACTCCATGTGCGGGCCATTCTTCAATCCCCAGCTCCTTCAGCTGCGTTGGTCCTGAGGGCCCTAGGGTCGATGGCGGCTGCCATCAACTTGCTGCCCATGGTGCATTTGAACATGAGGGTCCTGCAGTGGACCCTCCAAGTCCAATGGTCCTTCCTGCATTACCCTCTGAACCATCCCATTCACCTCAGCAGGGTTTGCAGGAAGGCCTTTCTGTGGTGGCTCCAGTCCCCGGACCTCCGCAAAGGTTGGCCCTTTGCTATGCCATATCCCCTAACCACGGTGACCACGGACGCCTCTCGCCTTGGATGGGGGGGCATTGTCTAAGCAGGAACAGTCCAAGGCACATGGAACCACATGGAGACCTCACTGCATATCAATGTCCTAGAGATGAGGGCGGTGGTGTTGACGATGCAAGCACTCCAGAGACGGACAACATGTCGGTAGTCTGGTATATCAACAAACAAGGGGGAACCAGGTCCTATCCACTTTGCCGAGAGGCCATGAAAGTGTGGGAATGGGCGATCTCCGCCAACCGCTTTCTCATATCGACGCACATTCCGGGACGGTCCAGCATCCTTGCGGACAAACGGAGTCGCACAATTCTATCGCCGTACGAGTGGTCTCTGAATCCCAAAGTAGCGAAACAAATATTCTCCAAATGGGGTCAACCTTGTTGCGATCTTTTCGCTTCTCCCTCAAACACGAAGTGCAACGACTAGTTCGCTCTAATTCCCCCACCCGGGGAATCCCCCCGAGATGCCCCTGGTACATGCTTGGCTGCCCGGTCTCCTCTATCCTTACCCTCCTCTTCCTCTAATACTGAAGTTCTTACAGAAAGCCAGACGGCTGGGGAGCAGAATAATCCTCATTGCCCCATTCTGGCCTCGTCGGGCTTGGTTCCCTTATCTACGGTCTCATCTAGTGAATCCTCCCTGGATTCTGGATCCCATTCCGGATCTGATCTCGCACCAGTTAGACCTCCCGACCCCGAATCTAGACAATCTGAAGCTCACGGCTTGGTTGCTCCAGTTCCACTCCTAGCTAGGACTCCCGGTATCTCTTCCCCAGTCAAAGCTATCTTAGTGGCGGCCCACAAGCCGTCTACTTAGAAGGCTTTATGGTAGAAAATGGAAACTGTTTTCTATTTGGGTGGAGCAACAGAACTTAGACCCCTTTACGGCTCCTTTGCCTGCGGTGTTAGACTTTTTGTCTGGACTTTTCAACCAAGGAGCCAGCTCGTCCACGGTCATAGTTCAGCTGGCAGCAATTTCGCATTTTGACGTGGGGAGTGACCTAGGCCCTTTGATCTCAACCAGACTGTGTAAGGCCTTTTTGAAGGGTACCTTCCTACTAAGACCCCCGGTGAAGGATGTAGTCCCTCCTTTGGATTTAGCGCTTGTGCTCCAGGCTTTGACAGCTCCTCCCTTTGAGCCTGCAGCTTCAGTGGATCTTAAACTATTATCCTGGAAAACAGCATTTCTCGTCGCTATCACTTCGGCCAGAAGGGTTTCTGAGCTACAAGCCCTTTCCGCCAAGCCACTGTATTTGACCTTTCACAAAGATAGGGTATCCCTCAGGACCAGTCCCTCTTTTCTTCCTAAGATTGCTTCCAAATCAAATATCAATCAGACTATTAATTTGCCTGTCTTTTTTCCCAATTACCAAAACAAAGGCGAATACAAGTTGCACTCGGGATGTTCATAGACAACTATGTTGCTATTTACACAGAACAGCTGGTCATAGGCAATCAGACCAGCTGTTTATTTCCTTTGCTAAATCTAATTTTGGAAAATCAGTTTCACACTGTCCAGGTGGATTTCACAGTGTATTCTACTAGCATATGAAAGTTCAGGCCGGCCTGCACCCCAGGGAGTCCACGACCATTCTACTAGGTCAATTTCCACATCTGCTGCATTTTGTTCTAGAGTCTCATTTGATTAAATTTGTTCGGCAGCCACTTGGGCTTCATCTCATACCTTTATAAATCATTATAAGTTGGACCTGGTCTTCAGAGGGAGAGCATCCTTTGGCTCTGCAGTGCTCTGGAGCATCCTTCCATGAGGACCTCCCAAGATTTAGGTAGCTGGGGGACTCTGTCCCATAGGTTGATGCCCAAATGGTTAACTACTTCAGATTAAGAAGTTATGTACTCGCCATAACGTTCCATCTGAGTATGTAAACTTCATTTGGCAGCAACCGCCCCCCCCCCCCCCCCTCCTACCCCCTGACCGTCAAATGTTTATATTACTATTTTGTCATCTGATTGTATCGAGGTCAGACCATAGGCTGGCTATTTGGTGCAGGCCTTGCATTAGGCAAACTCGATCTGAGGTCAGGTAGGGTTGGCAGGGGATTATTGGTAAGGGGAGGAGCTTGGAGCTCGGATCTCTGCTGTTGGAAACTGCCGGCTCTGATCCAATATGGATCCGAAGACCCATAGGTTGCTGCCAAATGAAGTTTACCTACTCAGATGGAACGTTATGGTGAGTACATAACTTCTTATTTTCAACTACTGGCAAAAACGTCCCATCTCCCTGCAAGAAAAATTCTGCAGGCCCTGGGACTCATGGCATCCTGCATACTACTAATACCATATGCCAGACTGCATATGAGGAAATTACAATGGTACCTAAAAAGTGTTTGCACTCAACACTCTCACAGTTTAGAAGCAGTAATTCCAATGATTCCCTGCCTACAACAGGAGTTTCGATGGTGGGCACAGGCATGTCACCAAAACAAGGGTCAACCTTTTACCCAACCCACAGCCAGGCAAAATCTAACAGATGCTTCGGATTACGCCTGGGGAGCACACATGGCAGGAAAATGCATTCAGGGCAAGTGGACCACAGACCAGATGCATCTTCACATCAATCAAAAAGAGATGTTGGCTGTTCAAAATGCCCTAACAGCTTTCAAGGACCTTCTACATCCAGGACAACTACTACTAAAGACAAGACAACACCACAGTAATGTGGTACATAAACAAAGAAGGGGGGCACTCTTTCTTATCCCCTATGCAGGCAAGCCATGACCTTGTGGAACACAGCTCTAACATACCAAGTTCACCTGCAAGCACAATTCCTGCCAGGAAAGAAAAATACTCTGGCAGACGACCTAAGCAGAAATATCATGGACCCTCACGAATGGAAATTGAATCCACAAATCTTCAGCATAACACAAAAATGGGGATGCCCAGACATGGATCTTTTTGCCTCCCCTCTGAATTGCCAACTACAAAAATTCTGCACAAGGACTTATCACAAACAAGCATGGAAAGTGGATGCTCTTTTTTTCAGCTGGAAAAACCTAAAGGTCTATGTCTTCCCACCACTGCCTATCCTTTCAAAGATGCTCCTAAAAGCCAGACAAGAAAAAACACAGATGATCCTGATTGCTGCAGACTGGCCACGCCAGCACTGATACCCTATCTTAAGGAACTTGGCTTAGGGCCTACCATGGATTTTGCCCCAAATTCCACACCTTCTTTCTCAACAAAACAATCAGATCCTGCACGGTCAGGTCAAAACCGTAAACCTGTCTGCATGGCAGATACTTTAGTCAAACAAGCAACACCTCTCTCTAAAGCTGTTATGGATGTCATTTTGGAGGCCAGGCGGCCTAGCACCAGGAAAGCTTACTCAGAAAAATGGAAGAGATTCTGCGCCTGGAACCAGGCTCACATTCTTGACCCTCTTGTTCCAAACATTCCTCCTTACAATACTTAACTGAGATACTGGACAGTGGCCTATCCTTTTCATCTATTAAGATCCATGCCTCTGCCATTTCTGTACATTACAACACGGATCCTCCTTTATTCTCTCATCCCTTGCTAAAGCAGTACCTCAGAGGGGCTAAAAACATAACACTGCCCCGGAGAGCACCAACACCAACTTGGGACCTCAATTTTGTTTTGGAAAAACTGGCCCCTACCACCTTTTGAGCCAGCCAATACAGCCGATCTAAAATTTTTATCATGGAAAACAGCTCTGCTCCTGGCTGTAACTTCAGCACGAAGAGTCACAGAGCTACAGGCATTAATGGCAGTGGAACCTTTTATAATTTTTCATCAGGACAGGGTATCTTTAAGGACAAACCCTACCTTCATGCCAAAGGTGGTATCTAGTGTGGCTCTTAACCAAACCATCCATTTGCCTACTTTTTATCCAAACCCCCAAAATAAACGGGAGAAACTTCTGCATTCTTTGGACATACACAGGCAGCTACGCTTCTACTTGGACAAAACACAAAAGCTTTCAGGAAAACTGATAAACTGTTTGTAGCATATGCTGCAGGATCACAAGGCAAGGCTATCTCAAAGCAGACTATATCCAAATGGATAGGACACTGTGTTCGGTACTGCTACACACAGCATGGAAAATCAGTCCCTAATAACATTAGGCCTCATTCCACCAGGACAACAGCCACTTCTACAGCCTTTCTCAGTCAAGTACCTACCAAGGAAATTTTGGAGGCTGCAACTTGGAGTTCAGTGCACACCTTCACCAAGCATTACCACCTGCCTCTTTACTCTAAATCCAGAGCAGGATTTGCCACTGCAGTTCTGCAGGGCCTCTTAGCCAATCCTAACTGTTTATAGACCAACCACCCAACCTTAGCTTTGGGATTCAACCCAAGTGTGATGACTGCAGCAGTGTAACACGAACATAGTACAGTTTTGTACCTACCATAAATGCTGATGTTCGAGTGTTCACACCGCTGCAGTCCAGGTTACCCTCCCTCCATCCCCTCTGAACTAGCTGGACTTACCTATACCCTTCTATCCTATACACCCTTTGGGGTGTATTTTCTGGTAACTGAAGGTATTGTTTTTATTTTATATGTATATTTTTGATTAGCAATATGTATTGCCTGCCCACTTGGGGGCACCTGACATCTGGGGCAAGAAAAACTGAAGAAAATGGTGTCAGATGCATATTATATACCCCTGACGCACTAACGTCAGGGAAGAAGCGACAGCAACCGACGCCGGACCAAGACTTTGGAACTCTGGCCGACTGCGGGGACCGCCTGACTGCAGGATAACCCAAGTGTGATGACTGCAGCAGTGTGAGCACTCTAACATCTACATTTATGGTAGGTACAAAACTGTACTTTCCTGACTCCCGCAAGTTTCTATTCAAAAATCCTGCTGCTGATCATGAAACTATCTCACAGGGTCCCAAGGGTGTAAAGGCCTCTACAGCCAAAAATCCTACCCCCTCTGATAGAGATTCCAGGGTGCTGGATAGATGGGGAAAGGTTTATAAGTCTGCAACCTTGGCAATTAGGGCCTTAAACCGCCAGTTTCATATGCTTAAATATCAACAGGCATGTTATGGGCTTATTGAAACAGAAAATGATGATTTCTGATTGTGTGGAAAATAAAGAATTACAGGAATTATTGCATGCAGTAGAACAGGTTGGAAAGCATAGTTTGCAATGTGGTTTTGATTTCTTGGAGGCCTCTTGCAGGGCCGCAGTTACTGGATCTGTGATTAGAAGGCATGCCTGGCTCAAGGAGCAAAATCTGCCTGGTCATGTTAAAGCTAAATTGTTGGATGCCCCTTTACAACATGATTCTCTGTTTGGTAATAAGGTAGAAGAGGTTTTAAAGAAAATGGAAGACCAAGCTAAATCTATGCAAACTGTAAAATATTTCTTACAAGTGCAGCCACCCAGATTCAGTAGGCACTGACCTACTAAAAATTGGTCCTTTCCTGTGTCCAACAGAGCCTGGCAAGGCAAATCCAGGTGATCAAAAGGCTCTAGATCAAAAGGCTCTAGATACCAATCACAGGGTTCTTGCAGGTCAAATCAATGGGGTGCCTCCATCTCCAAATCTGGAGGAAACAAAGCGCAACCCTACAGTAAGCAGTCTCAATGACTTCCCTCTACCATCACCAAGCACTTAGCAGAGGCTCTGAAACAAGTTACGTCCCTCATGGATAATGGGGGCTATTCAACCAGTACCAGAACGGGAAAAGGGCAAGGTTTTTATTCACGACTTTTCCTAGTACCCAGAAAAGACAATGCCTGGCATCCAATACTGGGCTTGTCGATTTTGAACACGTTCCTGGACATTCCAAAATTCAAAATGCTGACTATACAACAGCTACTGCCTATGCTGGGCAGGAACGCTTGGTTAGTGACTCTAGACTTGAGGCATACCTGCATATCCCAATAAGGGAATTGTGCAGAAGATACCTCTGCTTCAAGGTGGTTTTATGCATTACCAATTCTCTGCACTGCCCTTTTGGCTTATGTACTGTGCCCAGTGTCTTTACTAAGTGCTTGGCACCAGTAATTACATTTTTCAGACAAAGAAGCATACAGATTTATCCTTACCTGGATGACTGTCTCATTCAAGCAGAGAACAAGGACATTCTTCAACATCTGGCGTTTGTACAAAGGCTTCTAACATGCCTAGGGTACACAATAAACGAAAAGAAATCACAACTTGTACCCTGTCAAAAAATTACATTCCTGGGTGCAAGCTTGAATACAACTGCCCAGATGGCTTACCTTATGCCAGACAAACCAAGGCAACTGACAGCCTACTTCAAACAGATGGCAACAAAAACCCAGTTATCTGCAAGACAAATTCTGCAGGCTTTGGAGTTCATGGCATTTTGCATTCTACTAATTCCATATGCAAGACTGCATATGAGAACTTCAATGGTACCTAAAAAGTTTATGGAGTCAACATTGTCACAGTCTGGAAACAATGATTCCTGTAATTCATGCCTACAAAAGGAGTTTCTTTGCTGGGCAGAGACATGTCACCAAAACAAGGGACTGTCCTTCACTCAACCCCCTGCCACCCAAACCCTAACTACAGATGCATCAGACTATGCTTGGGGGGCCCACCTGGTGGGGAGATGCATTCAGGGCATGTTGTTGTGTCTTTCGGCTTATCTCGGTTAGGGGTCGCCATAGCGGAACTCCGGTCAACGTCTTGCTGTGAGGCGACAATGCTACCGCAGCACCATATGGAGCCCAAAACAAATGCATCTGCATATCAACCAGAAAGATGTTAGCTGTTCAGAATGCCCTGACAGCCTTCAAGGATTTACTACTACTGATAAAAACTGACAACACCACGGTTATGTGGTACATAAACAAGCAGGGGGGGTACACATTCCTACCCCCTTTGCAGACTAGCCATGGCATTGTGGAACACAGCCTTGACTTACCCAAGTACATCTTCAAGCTCAATTCCTTCCAGGAAAACAGTCCGGATTACCCACCCGTCATCCCCCTTTCTATACCTTTTCTGTCCTTCACTATACTCAAAAGCCTTTGTGGTGTATTTGCTTTTAGTTGAAGGTAAAGTTTGTTTCTACAAGTGTATTTATATATTTACTGTTTACTTGTATATATATTTTTGCTCCCCATTTGAGGAGCACCTGACATCTGGGGCAAGAAAAACTGAATAAAATGGCGTCTGCTGCATGTTTTATACCCCTGACGGCCTGATATCCTGGAAGAGGAGACTGCAACTGACGCAGGTCCCAAGACTTTGTTATTCAGGCCGACTGAGGGCAACCTGCCAGCAGATTACCCAAATGTAATGACTGCAACAGTGAATACACTCACATCTACATTTATGGTAAGTGTACATAACTGTACTTTTCATAAAGTGTTATGGCAGTTGGTGTTTTTCCACCCTAACTGTTTTGAAATGGCTGCAGTGTAATGCATGGAATACAGCTACAAGCAGATGCCAGTACTCTGGCCAGATGTAAGAGTATTTGGAAATTTCTCCCAGGTAGGGTTGCTAGGTTTTCTCCCACATACTGGATTACTCACAAGAGATCTGCTTGTAAATGTCACAACGTGCTCCATCTCCACCTCCCACATTTTTGATGCATCATATGGTCTTCAGACTTTAAAGCAGCAATAGGTAGCCTTTTGGCTTTAATTTGGCCACTGTTTTGTAGCTGCTGGCATCTCTAGAAAGTCAACTGTCATTGCCATGGGAGGTGGATTTCCCCAAGAATGTTACTAATTGCAGTATCTTTTTGTTTAGGTGGTTATGTAATTGGCTATGAGCTACTGCAAATTTAACAGAGAAGCCTTAATTAGGGTGAGGAATTTCAAAACCTGTTTGAAGAGCACCAAGTACTAGGTGTGTCTCAGACTTCATCCCTTCCTCAAATGGAGAGCAGGCTTCAGATGCCTCCTTCAGAGTCTAGAAATGTCTGCTCAGCTTACTTGAAAGCATAAGCTTTAATAATACAGTGACAGCCAGCTCCACTGAGGCTATGGTTTGTTTGCCCCCTCCAAGTACAGAGTAGTTTGGGTTGTCCCACAGTCTTGGCCCCTTAGATAGTGGAGTGGTTGTCACAGGTCTGGCAAACTAGTTTTCAGCAGTCTACTTTCTGTGGGTAGTTGCACCACAGTTTGGGGTACTCCGCATCCTTCTCTTGAGGGAGTAGATCTGCATCCACTGGTATGGTAGGACCTCCCCTCCACTTTCCAGCAGATAACCAGCACCCCTTTTCAGTCTCTTACCCAGAGGGTTAGTAGTGCAGCAAATGCACAAGATAACTGTCTTTTTGCTGCTTTAAGCTTCTGACCTAGCAGTTTGAGAGGGGGGACACCCTTGGTACAGAGGGCCGTTGCATTACCTTTATTGGATTACAAAGTAGCAGAATATTAGGCAAACGTACCTAGAAGGTAGTGCTGCCCCAGCCTGTTATTACTCCATCCCATACACACATGGGGTATCACTCAAGAAAAGGAAAGGGGGGCACTACCACAGAAGAGTCTCTTGAATTGGAAATAGAGGATGATCAAGCCTGTTCAGACCACATTCACTTTTTCTTCAGCAATACTAAGTTTTCTCATGGTCCCACCGAGTGTTTAAGAATGGGCTACTAACTTGACTCAGCATTTTAAGGACTTGTGTATGACAGGAGTCTGGGATTACTATCCTGCAGGAGAGAGGTGAACCCTTTAACAAACATCCCAGAATTTCACCTGTCTTCCACGCTTTTATAGGTTTTATTTTGGCATTGACAAGGAGCTGTGCCAAAATCTATTTAAGAATGCTTTGACAAACTCAACCGTAATTTCATTCAATGGTGTAAGATAAAGAACTGTACCAGACTTATTATGCCTCTTAGTGGCAGAAAATGTACCAGGCTTAAATTGTGCCCTAGTGATCAAGTTTGGCAAGATGTGCTCCTCTGTTGTCTTGGGTTTAACTTGCCAAATGGATGAGAGAGTGCCAAGAGGGCACATTAAAACGGATATAATTAAATGCATGTGAGAGATTTTAAGGGATAAGTCTGTTTGACTCAAACTGCAGCTGAGTGGATACAATTTGACTAAAATGCATGCATATCCTAGCCTGTTTCATTTCATCTGTAGGGCTAGGAATGGCAGGGCTTGGTTTTAGCCTTGCTCACAAAATTAATCCAGGCTACCATATTCCCCCATTACCAATAGTACCAGATTCTCAAGGACTCGTCTCTCTTCGGTTGCACATTGAGGCTGTTTGGTTGCAAAGCAGCCCAAAGTTTTCTTTCCTAGCGAGTTTCTTTCAAACTTTGGTGCTATTAACTTCCAGTGACAGTTTGTTGGCACTACAGGTCTGTTCAATCCATTTTTCTCCATGTACTTTTCCTTTAAGTCTGCTTTTATGTAGATTGGTTTCCCCTGCTCTTTCCTCATTGGTGGATTTTCCAAATACTCAATGTTTTCTGAAGTTGCTACTGTTTACTTCCAGTTCATTATATTTGGTCTTCGCTGCTTTTTCTGTAATGCCAAAAGCAGTCTTACATTCTTTCAAAAAATGTAACTGCTGTAAAGATCCCCAAAGATTTCCAGAGGATTGCATCCTTAGTATTATTCAGGCCCTCCACTTTTAAAGGAAGCAATAAACAGGTTGGAGTGGGAGAAACTGTATCTCCTCTGATTCTATTACTTCCCCTTCTAAAATTCCTCCCACTCCAAATGTTGCCAGTTGAAAAATTAAGTTGCTACTGTGGCTAAGAAGTCCATGGTTGCTGATGCTGCTTAGAAAGTTTAGAGGATGTGTTTTTCTTGGATCTGTCAAATATGGTTAAGGTGTAGCTCCTTTGTAAATGACAGCTTCAGACATACTACTTCAGAGACTTCTGAAACAGAGTTTCAGAACCCCAGGTCACTCAGTAGGGCTGTGTTTGTCTAACTGAAATATAAAAACATGTGGCAGGCATTTTTGATAAGAAAATGTGGTCCCAGGTGGTTTTCCTCTTTTCTGTGACCTGGAGAATTCCTTCTCTACCTCATTTTTTCGGACCATGTTCCTGAACCTTCCTCAATGAGCTGAGTTTATATTTAGTACACACTTTGATGCTTGTCCTCCTGGTGTTAATATTGATGGCACCTCTGGTGTAGGCCTTGGCCTCACATGCCCCTGGGTTGATGTTGTGGTTTGCTGTGATGACCGAGCTCAGCAGCCCTTTGAGGTCCATTTCAGCATGGATGTTTCAGGTTTATGACTTGGGGTGGACCTCAGTGAGCATCCAGTCACTAGACTTGGCTTACTAGTACTTCAGAGGGGCTAACCTCTACAAAGGAGCCTGTGTCTCTGTTGGGTTCTGGGGTCCACATCATTTTCTGTTAACCAGGTAAGCCCACTAGACAAAATGGGCATTTTCAGGGGCAGCCTGGGATCACTGGGTAGTTAAGAGCCTTGCTTTAGGCACCATTAGGCAAATGGAGGTGGAAGGAACTTGACTCTTGTGCCCTTAAAGAAGCAGCTTAACACCTTGTTGCCTTGCCCTTCTGTGTTAGCAGCCCTCCCTCCCTTGATATTGGGGTCATCTATGGTTAACATGGATTGTCCAGGCCCTACTGCTCCTGCAATGAATGGGTTCTGGACAGTCTCCAGACTCAGTGCCCACCATGCAGGTTTCCTATCCTCCATGGCAATTCAGGACACGGTTCAGTTGTGACTATTTCCAGCTTGCTGTCAGGAACCTGAGGGTTCTTGATAGGATGCTGTAGCTATGTCTAACACTGTAGAAGTCGGTCTTCAAATTTCATTGAAGATTACTTGTAGGGCCATTTCCACCAGGGTTGTTGTCTTGGCCAAAACTTCCATCTTGTTAGTTGGCATATCACTGGACCACTTTTGATTCTAGTAAGAGTCTTTGTCCTACATCTCTTAAGACTGGCTGTTTTGAGATTTGATTCACTTCTGAAGGCAGCAACTTCGCTTTGAATTTATGGGACTAGTTTTGAAGGAGCCCCCACCACCAAGACTTCTAAGGCTATTACAGTGGCCCATACAGTGTCACGAAATACATATGCAAGTACTCTCTGAGCTTAATTATATCTAAAACTCGCCACAACTAAAAGGTTTAAATGCATTTAATAATTAAAGAACAAGATGATAATTCAGCACAGTGACATGAGTTCAGAATCACAGAAAATATTTTAAAACTATGTGGGACAGTCTCTCATAAATACAGAAAGCATCTAAACTAATATTTATTATATTCCTATCCATCTCTGAGAGGTTACTGTAATCTAGTACTCTATTAGCAAGGCAAGTGCTAATGAGAGGATGTTTCCAGGTCCAAAGACAAATACATAATATACAGACTTTCTCTGAGGTTTTTTAATACCAAAACATCACTGGTGGGTCAGCTGGATGACATCACTGTAGTCACCTGCCTTCAGTTCCCAGGCCAACAGAAACTTAAATTTTAACATTTCTCTGAACAATACTTGCGTCTCAGAAGTTTGCCTAGAACTGGAAGTCGTAAAACAGTTTAAAACACTTTTACATTTGAAATCTGTAATTATTTCTGTTTCCAGACAATAGAAAGAACTTCTAGCTGTAGACATCCTGTCTCCTTCAGTGGAACAGAGATGAACACAATCATAAAATAATTCACTTATTTTTCTTAGAGTTTGCAAGTTAACTCTGTTTTCCAGTAGAGTACACTGTGGTTACATTCTTGAAACTCAGTACAGAACATTCAGTTCACGCACTCCTGCACCAGTAGTTTAATGTGCACATAACATATAGTTCTTACATTTAATCCAAGTAGAATACCACGGGACACACCACGAGAAGTGAGGAAACCTTCTTTTATTCAAAACAGCATAAAAAACAGAAAAGATGAGCGCTTTCGTGTGCTGGATGCACGCTTCTTCAGATCTCATTAAACAGTGAATACAACCTGATTCAAATAGTAAACAGCAACCAATAAAAACACACTTCAAATTAACAACTTAGATCAATTAGACCATATCTAGTTCTTCAATTAATATGTAGTTTGGTCTCATTAAATAATGCATAGTGCAACCATTTACTGAAGCTCTGTTGTAACTCTGATAAGCAACGACTAGATGTAGAAACAATCATTACACAACTGTGTTGAGTGAACGTTCTCATTTTAAAACCATTGCGTTAATATGTCATACTTAGTTATCAATAGAATACTCATGCTGATAAAACAGTAATGGTAGACTATTACAAGTGCCAAATATTGACCGGAAATAAAAGTGAAGTGAAGTAAACCAATCTACTCTTGAAAATCCTTTAGAAAGTTTCATGATGATCTGTCTAAAGGTGCTTTATTAAAGGCAAAAATCACTGTTTATTGAAACTTAACAGTTGCACATGAAAATAAACTTTACTGTGAAGGCTCAATAAATCTGTAGCTTTATATTGCATGTGTAACCTTCTCAGTGTTGGTATATTCAGGTAGTATAGACACTATAAAACTATTTTTAGGTCTGGAACAACATCAATAATACATTGCGTACAAATAGCGCTGAAATGTCTCTCATGTATATAAGGTGCGTCTTGCGCTTTAAAAACTGAAGTGCTTGCATGTCAAGTGGACTTGCATTCACAATAGTAAAAAACTGTTAAAAACTAAAGTCTTACATCTTTACTATGCTGACCAATGCAAAGGCTAGATATAAAACTGAATTGGATGTCCAAAATAATAGTCCTTTGCCTATAATGGAAGCTAATATATAGAGTGTGGAGCTCTAAATATATTATAAGACGTATACTATTTCATTCGCTAAAAAATGAAATTGCTCAATACAATAACGCTCAAAGACATAAGTATAGAAAGTCTGTAATAAAATATAAAAAATGTAATGTGAAATGTTTTTAAACAATTTTAACTCTTAGTACAACTTGCTGAATAAGTAAACAACCTAGGTGAAAATAGTTAAAAATAATTATAGAGCTGAATAATACTGATGGACAAAACAGTCCGAGATGTGATATAGCTAAGCTTGATGGTTTTAAAAACCTATCAATATGGTAATAAGCCATATAAGTGGTTGCAAACACTTAACAATGGTTCAAATTCAAATATTCATTCTAATACTCAATAATAACTTATGAACAATATATCAAGTAGCTAAGGTTGGTCTTAATCAAACAAACAAAATGCCAAGATTCGTTGGCTGACCCAAAATGCATGAATATAAAGAAGTTAATCAGAAATCTTTGATTTCATAAAATAACTATAGAAATTTCTGACTCGAGCACTCAATGTTATTAAAAATCCAACCAGGTATTTGGAATTTGATTTTAAATGTTAACTTTCTCTGCTTTCTGCAAGATTCAAGAATCCACTCGCATTGGCTAAATGTTATCACTTTCACAATTGAACACTTAATGATATGAATGCCAGACTGTGGCTTATAAAGTGTGCTCAAGTGTGCTTATAGTTCTTACATTTGTAAGACAAGCCTACGGATCATATTAATATTCACAAATGACACATGATTATTTATAAAATCCCAGATTGCTGGGCTGGCAGCCTCGCAGCATCCTTCCCATATTTTCTTTGTAATAACCTGTTTAAAAAAATCTTTCAATGTCCTATATAGCTGTACACAAAACAATTCATCCTTTGTATTTAGTCTGTTAACTTGTAACATTTGACTTTTCACAATATTAAACATAGTTTGGATGCATACTGCTTTGTATTTTTCTTAACTGATACTTTAAAAATAGTGTCTAACCTTCAACAATAGATCTTGATTTCTTGATATTTCTTTATATAAAATTAACTGTGTAAGATATTCTACAAAAGCCCCCAATTACTGTGTTGTACTGTTCCATAAACTAAACATCTATGAATTATTTATATAATTTTGCTATGCATTGATTATCATACATTTTGCTTTCCTCTGCACTGTTTATAGATCTGTCTAAGGCTTTCGATATGGTTAATCACCAGATACTTATAAATATTCTCAAATCCCTGTCACTAGTGCCAGTAGCAATACAGTGGTTCCAGTCCTATTTAGATAACACAACAGGCAGTACTCTGGCACAACACTTTATCAACCAACCTCCCCATTAACCTTGGTGTCCCTCAAGGGTCCATACTAGGACCTCTTCTGTTTTCTATATTTATCAGTGACCTTCACCTAGAAATCCCTCCACCAACATGCATACAATATACAGATGATTCCACACTGATATGCTCAGCTACATCTATATCTGAATTTAACTCCCTTACCCAAAAGGTGTTTAACACAATTGAACTATGGTTCACCCAAAGCGGTCTCCTTCTGCACCCCAAAAAACTAAGCTCCTCCTTTTTACCCCAACTCATAAATCTCCCCTGATAATTTCACAGTCGCATCCAATAATGGTACACTCATATTCCCAGATGCTAGGTACCACCATAGATAACCTTAACTTCGACACCCATATTAACAACACTATAAAAACTATTAACAGAAAACTAGCCTCTCTATAGGATAAAACATTTCCTCTCTACTGCAGCTAGAATTATTGCTCATACCCATCTAATCTCTACTCTCCTCAATGCCTCACCTATTTATACAAATCTATCCAAAAACAACCTTAATAAAATGGAAACTGCCTACAATAACATAGCCAGATTTGCTACAGGTAACCCCTTTAGAACCCACCACTGTTATAATCTAAAATGGCTAGGATGGCTGGAATTACAAAATCATATTAAATTCCACCAACTAACCATTGTCTATAAAACCCTTCACCATCCAACAAATACCCCTATACTATCTACTATTATCACCCCCTACAAAAATTTGAAGACCTTGCGTTCATCCCACAAACTTCTTGTCAATACTTGTAAATCAAATAACAGGGCTGGAAACTCTCTTCTCTAATACTGTTGGAAAATCCTGGAACCTTCTCCCCAGTGAACTTTCCTCACTTCCCTCTATATCACTTTTCAAAACCAAACAAACTTTTTCCTCAAAACACACTGGTTGTTCCCCTGTACTGAACCTGACCGATCAACTAGCCCTGCTACTATGTTCAGCCTAACCTCCTCTTCTCCATAATCTACCCCCTTTTCTTAAGTACAACTAACATTCTACTTCTAGATACTACTACTTACATCTTCTTGGATTTTATTAATGTAAATACCATTTGTACTTAGAAAGTGTACATAAATAGCTGCCTTCTCTTCTATATACTATTTATCAAAACTGCATGGAATGATGCTACTTACACCTGCACTTTTTGCTATGTCACGAACTTCTAACCTCTTGGATTAGTGTCACGAATGTAAAAGCATTGTACCTTGTTTATATCAATTTTGTATATACGATTTTGCTATTTTGTAATTTGTTATTCTCATCGGAGCTCATCTCCCTGGGCCTCTACTGAAAATGGACATGTATCCAGTTAGATTAGCCCAGTCAACAAATGTAAAATAAAATACATATTCATTTTCCTACATATGCATCAGCATTGCTGTTCCTATTGCTTACCCCCTTTGTAGAAAATATTCCCCTTAAAGTAAAATATTAGTGGGAAGTGCTCAAACTACAAATATTGAAAGTATTACCCTTGTCTGCTCTAGTTATAAAAAAATTCCTCATTGCTTCAATACTATATGAATTTGGTATTGCTGTAAAAAGCGAGTCTACATCTGGGGTCACCAGGATATAATAACTTTATTCCCCTTGTAAAATCCAAACAGTAGTCATCAAAAAATTGCCATCTCCTGTATAACTAGGCATACGATGCAACATTTATTTAGATTTGCTTTATATTGACAATGGTTCAGTTAGCCAACCTCTTTGTGAATACAGTGGGTTTCATCAGGGTTTCTGTACATCTTTATGTATTTTTGGTAACCCATAGGAGATTGGAATAATTGGTATGGTATATAAAAATCTTTAACACATGAGGTTGGAACATACTGTTCGTATAAAGATCATACACTTCATTGATTTTTCTGAATTATGTCAACTGCTTTTATTTTTATTGGCTAATAATGATTTTCTTCGTGTTTCACTGTTGCAGTCATCACATTTGGGTTATCTGCCTGCAGGTAGCCCTTAGCTGGCCTGAATACCAGAGTCTTGGATTCCTGCGTCGGATGCTGTCCCCTCTTCCATGACGTCAGGGGCATAAAAAAAATGCAGCCGGCACCATTACGTCAGTCTTTCTTGCCGTGCGGTGCCTGAAGCAGCAGCAGTTCAGAAGTGCCGGTTGGCCGACTCCTGAAATTTTCGTTTTCAAGTTTCAGAACCAAAGTCTTCAAAAAAAGATGGTTGGGGATCTTTTTTTCTTGCTCCAACCGATGTCAGTAAAAGTTAACAATTGTCTTACCTGTGGAAAGCAAATACCTTTTGCAGCCCCTGATACCCACTACTTCAGATTTGCAGGCCTCTACTGAGACCCATTTGGAGTCCGGTATGTCGAGAGATGCTTCTTCGACTATGGAACCTGCGGATGTCTCTGCCTTGGATGGATCTGGAGCTGCTGTGCAGGCACCGGCTTCTGAGGGTGTATTCAGGCCTACAGACTTGGATTTTAAACAGACGCCATCTTCTTCATCCAGGCCTAAAACTTGCACCACTCCTAGAAAACAGATGTCCAAACCGCATGCTCAGGCCCATATGCCTAAAAAACAAATGCTTAGAATGGCTGAAGACCTTATTACCTTAATTAGGGGAAGCCAGCCCCCCCCCCCCCCCCCCAGAGACCTAGAACTGATTTTCCTTCTGAATCTTCTGATCAGGAATCTGATATTTCTGTTCCTTCTGATTACCAGAATTTGCCCTGATCTACCTATGAGGATTCTGATGCAGAGGATTCCATTCCCTCTGCTTCCTCTCCAGAAGATTTTTCTTTTGGTGAAACCTTGCACACTCATAGGGAGCATTTCCGCTGGGAAAGCCAGGATTACTGACTCCAAAAAGAGGAAATTTAGAAAGAGGGAATTTACTCCTTCCTCAGCACAGGCCTTTAGCTATCCCTCCTGTTCTGTACATTGTCGATGGTGCTTTCTTGGAATCTAGCCTTTCCCCAGACATTTTACCTCCAGCTCCCAGAAAACCTGACTGGTATTAGAGTACCTGACTTTCACAAGTTCCTCTTCAAGAATCCTACTGCGGATCCAGATACCATTTGCCAAGGACCAAAAGGCATTAAGGCTACTGATGCCAAAAATCCTACCCCTTCTGATAGAGATTCTAGAGCCTTAGACAGATGGGGAAATAAGGTATACACTTCTGCTACTTTGGCCATTAGGGCTTTAAATTGCCAGTTTCATATGTTAAAGTACCAGCAGCATGTTATGGACTAAAACAGAAAATGATGATTCCTGACTGTGCTGAACACAATGAATTACAGGGTTAATGAATTCTGCAGAACAAGTTGGTAAACATACTTTGAAATGTGGTTTTGACTCTTTAGAAGCATCTTGCAGGGCTGCTGTCATTGGTTCTGTACTTAAGAAGGCATGCTTGGCTTAAGGAGCAAAATTTGCCAGATCGTGTTAGTTAAATTATTGGATGCTCCCTTAAACCAAGACCGCCTGTTTGGCAACAAAGCAGAAGTCCTCAAAAGGATGGAGGAAAAAGCTAAATCTTTGCAAACTGTTAAAGATTTCCTACAAGTACAGCCTCCCAGATTTCATAGACATTGGCCTTCAAAGAATTGGTCCTTTCCAGTCTCTTCCAGGCCCTCTCACTCCAAACCCAGGAACAGCAGACCACCTAGGTTAGTCTCAGACTGCGCACAGGTCTAAGCAGTGGGGGCTCCCACTTCCAAAGCAGGGAGCAGTAAACCACCCCCCTACGGAAAAATGGCACAATGACTTAATCTTATCCCTCCCTAGTCCTGCTCAACTGCCTGCTCCCTTAGGAGGAAAGCTCGCCTTGCATGCAAAAAACTGGAGACTCATTACCTGGGACAAATGGGTTTTGAATATAGTTTCCCAAGGATACAGATTCCACTCCCTACCAACCCCAAACGGTTGGCCAAACCTACCCCCAAATCAGTGGGGCGGAGGCCCAACAGCAGGTTCTCTCTCTTCTGAGTATCAGGGCTATTCAACCTGTCCCAGCAGAACAAAGGGGGCAAGGTTTTATTCAAGACTTTTCTTGGTACCCAGAAAAGATGGCTCCTGGCATCCTATCGTGGCCCTCTCTATTCTGAACACCTTTCTGGTAATCCCAAAATTCAAAATGCTAACACTTCAACAGCTTCTTCCTATGCTAGGCAAAGATGCCTGGTTGGCAACCTTAGACTTAAAGGAAGCTTACCTGCACATTCTAATAAGGGAATCTTGAAAGAAATATCTATGCTTCAGGGCAGGCTCCATGCAGTATCAGTTCTCTGCATTTCCCTTTGGCTTATCTACTGCACCCAGGGTATTCACAAAGTGTCTAGCTCCAGCCTTTGCATTTTGCAGGCAGAGAAATATTCAGATATACCCATACTTGGACGATTGTCTGATTCAGGCAGAAAGCCTGGACTTGCTATTACAACATCTGGCATTTGTAAGGAAACTTCTGATCTCTCTGAGGTGTACCATAAATGAAAAGAAATCTCACCTAGTACCCAGCCAACAGGATGTATTCCTGGGAGCAAGCTTGAACACAACTTCTCAGATAGTTTTCCTCACTTGGAGAAACAAGTTCATTTGACAACCTACTTCAAACTATTGGCCACAAAACCCCAGCTATCTGCAAGGAAAATTCTGCAAGCCTTGGGGTTCATGGCCTCTTGCTTTCTACTAATTCCATATGCAAGACTGCATATGAGGAAACTACAGTGGTATCTAAAATGCCTATGGTGTCAACATTCTCAGGACCTGGAATCAATGATTCCTATCATTCCTTGTATAAAGACAGAGTTCCTTTGGTGGGCAGAGGCCTGCTACCACAACAAGGGGCTCCTTTTTACTCTACCCCCTGCTGCCCAAATCTTAAAAGCATCAGACTATGCATGGGGGGCTCACTTGACAGTGCAGTGCATTCAGGGCAAATGGAACCCGAGACAGATGCACCTGCATATCAACCAAAAAGAAATGTTAGCTGTACAGAATTCCCTGACAGCCTTTAAAGACTGCATTCTTCCAGGACAACTATTGGTAAAGACAGACAACACCACAGTTATGTGGTACATAAACAAGCAGGGGGGGGACCCACTCTTATCCTCTCTGCGGACTAGCCATGGCTCTGTGGAACACAGCCTTGAGCTACTAAGTGCACCTACATGCTCAGTTCCTGCCAGGCAAGCTAAATTCACTGGCAGATGACTTAAGCAGAAATCTCATGGACCCACACGAATGGAAACTGGAACCAAAAATATTGATCCTCGAACAAATGGGGGACTCCAGAGGTAGAACTGTTTACCTCCCCTCAGAACTACCAATTGGACAAATTCTGCACAAGGACTCCCCACAGTCAAGCTTAAGTGGATGCCCTGTCCATTACCTGGAAAACCTGGGTTTATGCCTTCCCCCTCTGCCTCTCCTCTCAAAGGTTCTGCTAAAGATCAAACAGGACAAGCCAAGGACAATACTGATTCCACCAGATTGGCCACACCAGCACTGGTACCCCCTCTTGTGCAGTATGACACTGCTGGAACCATGGCACCTGCCTCAGACCCCTTCCCTGCTGTCCCAGCAGGTGGGCCAGATTCTGCACCCTCAGCTTCAAACCCTGAACCTTGCAGCCTGGCTAATTCCTTGAGCTCTCCTCTAGCATCCCTCAGTAAGCAGGTGCAGGATGTCATTCTGGAGGCAAGGAGGCCTAATACTAGAAAATCCTATGCTGAAAAGTGGAAAAGATCCTGTTCCTAGAGCCAGGCTCAGGGGATGGGCACAACGGTGCCCAGCTTAGCTCATATTCTACAGTACTTAACAGAAATGCTCCACAAGAGCCTATCCTTTTCATCAATTAAAATTCATGCCTCTGCCATTTCAGCTCATTATAATACTGAGCCCACCCATCTTCTCTCACCCTCTGCTAAAACAATTCCTTAGAGGGGCCAAACATTTAAGACACCCCCCCCCCCCCCCCGGAGAGCCCCTACTCCAGTCTGGGACCTTAACTTTGTATTGGTAAAGCTCACGCTCCATCCCTTTGAGCCAGCTGCAACAGCAGAGTTGAAATTCCTTTCTTGGAAAACAACATTCCTTCTAGCCATCACTTCAGCAAGAAGAGTGCCTGAATTACAGGCCCTCATGGCAGTGAAGCCCTTCATTATTTTCCATGCAGACAGGGTTTCCCTCAGGACCAATCCTTCCTTTATGCCCAAGGTGGTGTCTAGTGTGGCCCTAAATCAGTCCATTCACTTGCCTTTCTTACCTTATCCATAAAACAAATGAGAATGAATACTGCACTCTCAGGACGTGCACAGACAACGTAGATTTTATTTGGACAGGACTAAGCCTCTCAAAGTCTGAACAGCTGCTAGTTGGCTTTGCTGCAGGGGCAGAGGGGAAGGCCATTTCAAAGCAAACCATTTCCAAATGGACAGCCCATTGCATTCATTTCTGCTACAAGCACCATAGAAAACCTACCCCGCAGGAGATAAGATCACATCCCACCAGGGCTGCATCTACCTCTGCAGCCCTTCTCAGAGGAGTCCCTACCAGGGACATCCTAGAAGCTGCTACCTGGAGCTCTGTACATACCTTCATCAAGCATTTCCACATGCCTCTTGTTTTCTAAATCCAGAGCTGGTTTTGCCGCTGCAGTCTTGCAGGGCTTTAATAACTGGCCGTAATACTCTCTAAATTATTCCTCCCTTCCTTAGCTTTGGGAATCAACCCAAATGTGAGGACTGCAACAGTGAAACACGAAGAACATAGTACAGTTGTGTACACTTGACATAAATGTAGATGTTAGAGTGTATTCACTGTTGCAGTCCTGGTTGCCCTCCCTCCAGCCCCCTGACTTCTCTTGGCTCTACCTTTCTGTCTTGTTTGGTATATTTAAGTTTTCTGCTGTATTTGCTTTTTGATGGAGGTGTACCATAACATATAATTACTTCCCATTGTGGGGGCACCTGACATCTGGGGCAAGAAAAATTGATATAATGTGGTCTGCTGCATGTTTTATACCCCTGACGTCCTGGAAGAAGAGACTGCATCCGACGCAGGAATCCAGGACTCTGGTATTCAGGTTGGCTGACTGCTACCTGCAGGCAGATAACCCAAATGTGATGGCTGCAACAGTGAATACACTCTAACATCTACATTTATGGTAAGTGTACACAACTGTGCTTTCTAACAGCTTATGTATAAAAGTCATGGTCCATGACTACCAATACCCCACCTTTATCATTACCCTTAATCAGAGTATTTTATGATTTATTTTACTTATCAAGGCAGCAGCTTTGCTTTGAATTTATGGATGTAGTTTAGAGCAAGTCCCCCCCCCCCCCCAAAAAAAAAAAAAAACTATTCTTTCCAAAGTGGTGCAAGTAAAACATCTGGCTTAAAAGCTGTGTCATACAGAAAGTCCCACAACACCTCAATTTGCTGTGAGTGTAAATGCCAGAAAAATAGCCTTTTAAGCTTCCCATCTTACCATTTCATTAAGTTCAGCAGATCATTACCCTTTTTGCTTCATACGTCTAAAGTGACAGAATTTGTATTGCCTATTAATATCTTGAGTCTGGCATTATCGAACCTCCTCACTGTTAACTTGGTCCAGGATAGCCATAGAATTATTTGCTTACCAGGTTTAATTTTGTATCACATTCATAACTGATTTGATTGTATCCTTTGCAATGTTGTCTGCAAAATCCTGACCTGCTTAATAGGGCTAGCACCGAAAAATGAGCAGATTGACCTCTGCAGTTACAACCCTCTATATTTGAAAGATGTTCATGTTTCACTGTTGCAGTCATCACACTTGGGTTATCTGCCTGCAGGTAGCCCTCAGTCGGCCCGAATATCAGAGTCTTGGGATTTCTGCGTCGGTTGCTGTCTCCTCTTCCATTATGTCAGAGGTATAAAACATGCAGCTGATGCCATTACATCAGCTTTTCTTGCCATGCGGGAGCCCGAAGCAGAAGCAGTTTGCAAGTGCTGGTTGGCTGCTACCTGAAATTTGTTTTTTCCAAGCTTCAAACCTGAAGTCTTCTAAAGCTAAGTACCCCATTGGGGATCCTTTTTTCTTGCTCTAACCAATGTAAAAAAAAAAAAAAAATTAACAATAGTCTTCTCTGTGGAAAGCAAATACCTCACAGAGATTTTCATTCTTACTGCGTCACCTGCTTAGGCCCAAACCACGACATTCCTCGCTATCGGTTTTGTGCCTTGTTTAACGCCCGAACTATTCATCGGGCTATCTTTATCGCTAAATTCTTTTGCTCTCGTTCTCTGTATTCTGAAATGGCTTCGATAAGCCATCCGACTACTGATCTTCCGAAAAACGTAAGGATAAAGACAGACCGCATAGGTCCAAAACTGCTGACTGTAATTCCATTAAGCTAGTCGCCAGTTCACTGGTACTCAGCGAGGCGCCTTCACAGCCCTTGATACCGGCTTCTACAGATTCGCAGGCCTCTGCTGAGACCCATTTGGAGTTCGGTATGCTGCGAGATGCATCTTTGACTACGGAACCTGTGGATGGGTCTACCTTGAATGGGTTCTTAGCCGTTGTGCAGGCACTGGCTTCTGAGGGTGTATTCTGACCTTCCGATGTTTGTATTAAACCGATTACTTCGTTTCTGACTAAAACTTCCAAATTTCTCAGGCCCAAAGTTTGCACTACATCTAGAAAACAGACGACCAAACCGCATGTTAAAACTCCCATGCCTCAGAAACAAATGCTTAGAATGGCTGAAGCCCTTATAACTTTAATTAGGGGAAGTCAGCCTTTCCCTCTAAAAGACAAATAAGTGATTTTTCTTCTGATTCCACAGACCGAGTCCGTTGACTCTGATCCCTCTGATTACCAGGACATTTCTTTTTCTACCTGTGAGGTTTCAGATGCAGAGGGTTCCATTCCCTCTGCCTCCTGTCTGGAGGACTTTTCTTTTGGTGAAACCTTGCATACCTTAAGAGAGCATTTCCGCTGGGAATGCCAGGATTACCCACAGTCCAAAAAGAGACTCAGAGAATTTTTAGACTTGCCTTAGCACAGGCCTGTAGCTATACCCCCTGTCCTGGATATTGTAGATGATGTGTTCATGGTGTACAGTCTTACTCCTGATACTTTACCACCAGGTCCTAGAAAACCTGACAGGCACTTCAGAGTACCTGACTCTCTCAAATTTCTCTGAGAATCCCACTGCGGATCCAGAGGCCATTTCCCAGGGACCTAAAGGTATTAAGGCTTCTACAGCCAAAATCCCTACCCCTTTGGTCAGGGATTCTAGAGCTTTAGACAGATGGGGTAAGAAGGTATATACCTCTGCAACTCTTGCCATCAGGGCTTTAAATTGCCAGTTTCACATGTAGAAGTACCAGCAGCATATTATGGAACTAATTAAACAAAAAATGTTGCTTCCAGATTTTACAGAAAATAAAGTTTTACAAGAGTTGATGCATTCTGCAAACCAAGTTAGTAAACATACTTTGCAGTGTGGTTTTGATGCCTTATAAGCATCTTGCAGGGCTGCTGTCACTGGGTCTGTACTGAGAAGGCATGCTTGGCTGAAGGAATAAATCTTGCAAGACCATGTCAAAGCAAAATTACTAGATGCTCCATTAAATCAGGAATGTTTGTTTGGCACAAAAGCAGAAGTTCTTAAGAAGATGGAGGAAAAAGCTAAATCTATGCAAAAAGATTTCTTACAGGTACAGCCACCTAGATTCAGTAGGCATTGGCCTTCTAAAAACTGGTCCTTTCCAGTCTCTCCTAGGCCTTCTCAGTCCAGATCCGGGGCAACAGACCACCAAGACTACATTCTCAGGGTATGCAGAGATCTAAACAATGGAGTGCTCCCACTTTAAAAACAGGGAGTAGTAAGCCATCCCCTTATGGAAAACGTTCACAATGACTTGCTATCATCTTTCCCAGCCATGCCCAAGTACTTGCACCCCAGGAGGAAAACTCACCCTGCATGCAAAAAACTGGATGTCCATTACCCAGGACCGATGGGTCCTAAACATTGTATTCCAGGGATACAGATTCTACTTCCACTCACTGCCAACCCCAAGCGGGTTGCCAGACCTTCCTCCAAAGCAGTGGGCAGAGGCTCAAAAGCAAGTACTTTCTCTTCTCAGTATCAGGGCTAGTCAACCTGTTCCAATAGAGCAAAGGGGGACAGGGTTTCTGCTCCAGACTGTTCCTGGTGCCCAGAAAAGAGAACTCTTGGCACCCTATCCTGGATCTGTTAACTCCCAACACCTTCCTGGTGGTCCCAAAATTCAAAATGCTTACACTACAACAGCTTCTTCCTATGCTAGCCAAGGACTCCTGGCTAGTCACCCTAGATTTAAAAGAAGTTTATCTGCACATCTCCATAAGGGAATCTTGAAGAAAATAGCTATGTTTCAGGGCAGGCTGTATGCACTATCAGTTCTCTGCACTTCCCTTTGGTTTATCTGCTGTGCCCAGGGTATTCACAAAGTGCCTGGCTCCAGCCATTTTATACTGCAGGCAGAGAAATATTCAAATTTACCCTTACTTGGACGATTGCCTGATTCAGTCAGTAATTGCTACTTCATCACCTGGCATTTGTAAAAAGACTCCTAACTTCTCTGGGGTAGACCATCAACGAAAAGAAATAGCATCTGGTGCTCAGACAAAAAGATTGTATTCCTGGGAGCAAGCTTGAACAACTTCCCAGATGGCATTCCTCACTCCAGAAAAGCAGGTTTATTTGACAAACTACTTCAAACTAATAGCCATCAAAACCCAGCTATCTGCAAGAAAAATACTGCATGCCCTAGAGTTTATGGCCTCGTGCATTATACTAATTCCATATGCAAGACTGCATATGAGGAAACTTCAATGGCACTTAAGTCTCTGGTGTCAACATTCTCAGGACCTGGAAAACACTGATTCCTATCATTCCTTGTCTAAGGGCAGAGTTCCTTTGGTGGGCAGAAGCTTGCAACCACAACTAGGGACTTCCTTTTACTCAACCCTCATTGCCAAAACCCTGACAACAGACTCATCAGACTATGCATGGGGGGCTCACATGGCAGGCAGATGCATTCAGGGCAAATGGAGCCAAAGACAAATTCACCTGCATATCAATCAAAAAGAAATGTTAGCTGTACAGAATGCTCTGACAGCCTTCAAAGACCTTATCCTTCCAGGCGACAACTGGTAAAGACAGAGAACACCACAGTTATATATGGTACATAAGCAGGGGGGAACTCATTCCTACCCACTCTGCAGGTTAGCCCTGGCCTTGTGGAACACAGCCTTGAGAAACCCAGTGCACCTGCAAGCTCAGTTCTTGCCAGGCAAACAAAATTCACTGGCAGATAACTTAAGCAAAAATTTACTGTACGTACACGATTGGAAACTGGAACCCAACTCATTCAAACTTCTAATCCACAGGTGGGGGACACCAGTGGTGGACCTCCTTTGCCTCCCCCCAAGCCAAGCTTGGAAAGTGGATGCCCTATCCTTTTACATAGGAAAACGTCTCAGTTTATGCCTTCCCCCTCTGCCCCTCCTCTCAAAAGTACTACTTAAGATCAAACAGGACAGACCAAGAACAATCCTTATTGCACCAGACTGGCCATGCCACCACTGGTACCCACTCCTACACATTGTGGCAGCAATGCCACCCTGGCACCTACATTAGATCCCCTCCCTGCTGTCCCAGCAGGAACGACAGATTTTGCATCCTCAGCTGCAAACTCTGAACCTTGCAGCCTGGATTATTCCCTGAATACACCACCAGCAACCCCTCAGCAAACAGGTGCTGGACGTAATCTTTGAGGCTAGAAGGCCTAGTATTCAGAAATCCTATTCAGAAAAGTGGAAAAGATACTGTTCTTGGAGCCAGTTCTCAAGGAACAGACACAGCTGTGCCCACCTTACCTCAAATCATTGATTACCTAGCAGAGCTGCTCAACAAAGGCCTATTTTTTCTCATCAATTAAGATTCATGCCTCTGCCATCTCAGCTCATTACTGTACTGAGCCACCTCTTTCTTACCCTCTGATCAAGCAGTTCCTGAGAGAAGCTAACAATTTAGACCTCCAAGGAGAGCTCCCACCCCTGCCTGGGACCTTAACTTTGTACTAGAGAAGCTCACGCTTCTCCCTTTTTGAGCCTGCTGCTACAGCAGAGCTAAAATTCCTCTTTTGGAAAACAGCCTTACTTCTAACCATCACTTCAGCAAGAAGAGTGTCTGAGTTGTGGGCACTAATAGCTGTGGGAACCCTTCATTATTTTCCATGTTGACAGGGTTTCCCTCAGGACTAACCATCATTTATGCCCAAGGTAGTATCCAGTGTGGCTTTAAACCAATCCAACCATTTACCAACCTTTTTCCCTAATCCTCAGAATAAAGGGGAAAGGGTCCTGCATTCCTTGGACGTGCACAGATTGTTCAAGTTCTATCTTGACAGGACTAAGCCAGAACATCTGACCAGCTGCTGGTCAGCTTTGCTACAGGGGCAGAGGGCAAGACCATTTCAAAGCAAATTATTTCCAAATGGATAGCACACTGCATCCATCTCTGCTACAAACACCATGGAAGAAGCTACCCCACAGGGGATCAGAACACATACCACTAGGGCTACCTCTACAGCATTTCTCAGGAGAGTCCCTGCCAGGGACATCCTGGCAGCTGCAACCTGGAGTTCTGTACACACCTTCACCAAACATTACCACTTGCCTATCTTTTCTAAATCCAGAGCTGGATTTGATACAGCAGTCTTACAAGGCCTGTTAGCCAGCCCTAATACTTATTTGACTGCCTCCACCCTTCCTCAGTTTTGGGAAGCAACCCAAATGTGATGACTGCAACAGTGAAACACTAAGAACATAGTACAGTTGTGTACACTTACCATAAATGTAGATGTTCGAGTGTATTCACTGTTGCAGTCCTGGTTACCCTTCCTCCAGCCCTTTGGCTTTTTCTATACTTTCTACCCACCCTCTTTTTGGCCATATCTTAAGGCAAGGGTATTTACTTTTTACTGGAGGTGTTCCGCACCATGTAATTGCTCCCTATTTTGGGGGCTCCTGACATCTGGGGCAAGAAAAACTAATGCAATGATGTTGGCTGCATTTTTATACCCCTGATGACCGGACATCATGGAAGGAGACAGCATCCGATGCAGAAATCCAAGACTCTGGTATTCGGGCCGACTGAGGGCTATCTGCAGGCAGATAACCCAAGTGTGATGACTGCAATAGTGAATACACTCTAACATCTACATTTATGGTAAGTGTACACAACTGTATTTTCTTAATCTGGTTTTTCACAGTATGACATTTTTTAAATGACCCTTTTAAGGGATTACTTGTACAGTTTTCTAAATACTGTAGTCCTCCATCCATAGTTTCTCAGCCTTTCTGCAAGTACTAAGAGCAGAGTTGTCTGTACAAGATGGAGAGTGGTGGTTATTTAACCAAATTTTAGTATCTGAAGTGACCATTTCACTTCAGGATTCATTGAATAAAACCAAATCATAGTCTGGCATTTTGAAGAATTAGCCCCTGTAAATTAAAGCTCCTAAACTGTGTAGCCACTGGTTCCAAGTATAGTGCATACAAGTGTAACTAATGGACCCCTTGCATGAATGCTGTTAAGGTAGGTGACCTAGCTAACTTTTATTTTAACTGTTAGGCTCACTATAAATAATTGTCAACAGACATGGAATCTAAATTCCAATACAACTTGCATCATACTCTTCTGCCCAAGCAAAAATTTTTTTTTTTTTTTTGCATCAGGACTCAGTACTTCCACTGTCTTCTGTCTGCTATGCATTCATCGCAATCAAGGCAGCATTTAATATATTGATCTGTCTCTATTCAAATGTGCATCTGTCACTGTCTACCAGTATTAATTTAGCGCCTCCCCCCTTTGCCAAAATGGCAATACATTGTATGTATATACCTTTGAGGATGGTAAACTTGCGTCTTCTTTAGTATTGGAGCTGTCATAGACCCCTTTCATGACACATTATTCTGTTTAATTTCCAATACTGTTTCATTCAGGTGCTATAATCCAGACAAAACTTCTAACTGTAAATTTCAAATTTCAGTCTCCTGAATGTTTTTGCTGGAATCTTAACCTTTGGTTAAGTCTTCTAAGGAAGTAACTACTATCAGCGGTCTGCTTGACTTCCTCCTTCTACAAGTTTTGGCAGTCTTAAAACTTGCAAAATTATTGTGCTGCTGATCTATGCATTTTCTTATTTATGAATTGATATAGTATTATTGGAGATGTTTAGCCATCATACCTAGATCCTTGCTGAAGTGCAAACTTGCTTCACTTTTCATACCAGCTGTCAGGCGAACAGGATTTAGAGCTTAAAGGACAACAGTGGGATTCTGTTTATCAACTTCTCTGTCCTTTTTCTCACCATTTACCGTCCCTGACTTAGACTGTTTTTCTCCACTAGAACAGTACCTTACTATACTGTGGTGGTTTCACTTTCAAAAAACTTTTGTCCTGCCCTGGTAAAGCTTCCTGCAATTTCCATTTCATTAATGTCATCAACACCTATGAGTACAGGTAGTTTTCTGGCCAAGTCCTTCCCCAAAGTGACATTTCCATGACCTTCCTAAAAACCCACCCATGCTGTGATGTTGCAGCTGCCTGGTCCTTTCCCTACCCATACAGAAAGTAAAGACTAGAACAAGGAAACAGTACACGAGTCAAGTCTCCTGCTGTGAGCGGTCAATCACAGGGGGTAACAGCTCAAATTACCCTTAGCATTTCGACAGCTAGGGAAGTTAGGTGTGAAGGGGGGTGGGAGACGAGTCAAACTAGTACAATTCAGGCTTCACAAAAACACTGCAGTTTAGCCATTCTAAAAAGAAGCAGCAGTAAAAAGCACTGTGAAAGTCTGTCCTGTGGCATTTGCACTGTTTGCGTTTTAAGTAGTCACTGAATGGCATGAAATGTTACTTAAAACTGAAAGAGCGGTGTATGCATGTAAAATCAATGCAGTGACAGGAGCTTCAGGAAGAAATAGGCATGCATGACTGTTTAGTCTATCCCATCATGGAGTGCTTGTCTGTAAAAAGTATCAGAATTATTTCAAGATGCCAGACCCCATGTGGTCAGATTCAGAAATTGCATATAAAAATATTAAACCTGTAAATAGTCCCAGTGTTGTTAAAATGCAGGAAACACCAAACCATGATGAAATAAACATGTTTGAGTCTGTGGGTGCGTTTCTCCTTTTAAATCCAATATCTGCCACCAAGTGATGTCTGTACACAGGGGTTATAGGCACAATGCTGATACAAAATACATAAAGTTACAGGAGTATGTAACTTGAGTCACTAATCACTACAAAACTCAACATCTAAACAATTTTTAATGCAGGGGCAAGCCCCTTCTACCCTCCATACTCCCTACTAATTTATTTATTTATTTATTTGTATAATATTTTATATATATATATATATATATATATGTATATATATATATATATATATATGTATATACCAATGCAGAGATCGCATAACAGTGGAGAAGTGGCAAATTCCCATATTTGAAGTTGAGTTTTAGATATTTTGGTTTTCAGTCCTTTGAATTTTTCAATCTTATGACATAGACCCCTACCACCAGCTTTATATGCAAGGGTCTGTTGGCCTTGAGGGCTTACAAAAAACTTACACTACAGGTTAAGACAATGCCTCCTGTACCCAAACAATCCGTAGATTGTACAGTGTCTTTAAGTGCTTGCTACCTAATAACTCATGACTTGCTTTCTGCCTTTTGTTCTAACTGGCAAGTGCTCAAACTCCCACTAATCTGATCCTAGTGAATTACCTAGCCGTCCCCCTTTAACTCTACTGAACTGCATAGCCCTACCAGAACCCTAACCCTAAAAGTCCCACCTGGTCCCTTACATTAGCCATAGCATTCCCCCTCCCTAGCCCTAAAGTCCCTGATCAGTCTCTTAACTCACCATCCACTCCGTAAACCTAAATTCCTCAGTTTCTCCCTAAATCTAAACCTTCCCCCTCGATCACTGGATGAAACCCTAACCCATACTCACTCCTACTCCCTAACCATGGCCGACAAACTAACCTTGCTCAAACTGCTACTTGGTCAGGAGAGGTGTGGTAATCATTGGGAGAGAATAGAGCTGCTGCACCTCCCATGAAAATGTAGTCTGGTTAGTGTGAGCAGTCAGTAATACAAGCTACCAAACTCCAGAGGCCCTGGCTGTAAGTTGGTGGTAATTGAGCACCTGGGTCTTTGGCCCAGTTACACATATACAGAACAGGGCTATAATCATAGCTTTTCAGAATTTTATGCTAGTCAGTCTGAGCCCCAGTGCCTTTTAGTGCAGTCTTGCCCAATAGTTAGAGACTTGAGCCATTTTTTTATATACAGACATTCACAGTATTTCAACAGGATTGGCTTACTGTGACACCTTTCCAGTGATGTGTAACATGCACAAAGGAAAGCGGTACTGCTGTCACAGGCTATACAATATAATGTTAAAGTCTGTTAATCTCTTCCCATTGGTCAGTCAGTACATCCGATTATAATTTATTGGCAGTCAGTCTTTGGTCACTCTAGGAGTCGTGTGTCTTGTAAGTGTCGGTCTCTCTTCTAAAAGGCTATATGCCAACATTTGCACCAGTGCTATGACCTTATTGTACTCTTAAGAAGCAACTGTAGCAATTTATAAGTGAATAAATAAAACTGTAAATTTTTAATTTTCTGTATTACCTGTTAATTCTTCAAGGAAGAGAGAAAATATTTTGAACTGATAAGAGGACAAAATACCCTTTTTAAGTTGTCTAGTGACCTTAAATGTGATGCTTATGTAGGTCCAGATTTCAGACGTTTCATAAGGTTTTCTGTATCTGGATCACTTTATCAGCTCTGGATTACCCTTTAGGCTGTCTACTTCTCTAGTGGTGTGCAGTGTCAAGCTCTTGGGATAGTCATCTGCAAACTGCAAGTTATTCCAAATTTTCCTTAGACAATTTGCTTATCTTTGCAGAGTGCTCGGTGTCTTATCTATCAGTTGGATAAGGGATCCACACAGACTGGGATTCCAAGAGAACATTGATTCTTTCCGACTTCTCACAGGGTTGTTTTGGTGTATTTCCTCGACACCTCACTTCAAGCCCCCCCCCCCCCCCCCGCCCAGGAAAAATATCTGTAGTTAGAATATATTGCTGAGGTTTTTCACTCAGACTTCTGTCTCAGTAAGAGGAATTTCTCAGGCTTCTGAGTCTCATGGCATTTATGATGCTCATGATACATCCTGCAGTATTCCACATGAGGCAAGATCCAATGGTACTTGCAATCTCAATGGTCCAACATCCCTTGACTTTTCACATTTTAGTTTTGGGATTTGTGAAGTGTAATTGTGGAAGAGATCCAAATCTCTGAATCAGTCGTTCGTTGTCCTGTACCATCCCACCTGTTCCAGCATAGTTGCACGAAACCCCTCAGTCTTCGTTTGTAGAGCAGTGTCAGTATGAAAAAAAGTGTAGGGTCTTTGGAGCAGATGAGCCAAAACACTTGCATGTTAGCTCTCATAATATGTCGGACTCTCCCAGTTAACAAATGAAAAATAAATAAAAATAAAATGCTCTCAACTTTCTCAATTTGTGGTCCTTGAGACTTCGTGTTACAGCAACACCATGGGAAAGTGGTGCATAAGCAAGCGGGAACCAGATCTTACTGTCTGTGCTTAGCCATGGTACCTGGGGTATAGATTCAGTACAATCACACTTCACAGATATCCTACATACTATCTGAACAAAAGTGTGGTAGACAAGCAGAGCAGAACCAGGACATATTTTCATGAATGGAAACCTGAATCAGAAAGTCTGCAGAGATTTGATAGATCTGTGGGGAACATCTCAAATAGAGCTTTTTTGCCTATGCTCTAAACAATCAGTTGGAAATGTTCTGCTCCAGAACTCCATGCAAGAAAGTCTGGAAGACGGATGCTAATTTTCTTTGGACAGGAATGTTCCTATATTCTTTCCCACCAATATCCAGGGTAATACTGAAGATTCAGAATGTCTCCTCAAAGATCGCTGTGGTTCCCTTCTGGCCCAGGCAACAGTGGTTCTTTTTTTTTTTTTTGGAAATGGCCAGAGAAATTACCGCAAGCTTCCTCAGATTGAATTTATTGACCCAAGATCAGGGGTGTTTGATGCATTGTGACCCCCAAACAAACTTCTACTGACTACCTAGATAATAGTTTAATATGTTTTAGGCAACTTTTTCTGAGGGCCTTCAGTAGTTAACAGGCATGAAAACATGTTACTATACAGTAAAATCATATTAGCAAATGGAAAAGGTTTTCTAGTTAGTGCCAAGAAATTAATAAAGCACCCATTTAGAGCTAGTTATTCTACAATACTTTTGTGAGTTAGTGTCCTGTAGCCTGTTACTCATCAGTCACGGTCCTTAAGTCATCCATTTCAGTGTGTTCCTATGGATCTTCCTCTCAGTGTTGTCTCGTGAAATTGAAAGAGATGTTGCATATGAAGCCTCTTAGAACACATTAAGCTCCTCCTTGGGATCATTCTCCAGGAATTCCTAGACCCCTCCTCCTCCAGTCTTCCTATGCTATGGTAATCTATCCAAATAGTTTGAGCTATTGCAGTAGTTATCAGTATAAGTTGTGTAAGTAAACTAAGCTTAACAGTAGATGTTTGATTACTGCTGCAGTAGCAGTTCCCCCCCATCTTTAGTTTTTGTTTTATGTCTGGGTGTAGATATGTTTTCCTAGCATTAGCTTAGAGTTTTAGACTCCCTTTGTCTTTTGGCATGGTAACACTGAAGGGCTTGGCACCCAAACCTGACTTTGTCAGTTTACTTTGAGCTAACTAGGTGCTCTAAAGTTTTGGGAGCTAAACTGTTATCCTTAAGATATTGGCCCGTATAGCTTGGAGTTTTTAAACTGGTTTCAAGAATGTTTATCTGATTCACTTAGATTTTTAAAGAAATATATTTTTTTATTCCATTATGTATTTGGAACAGTAGCTTTTATAATTCTATTGTACATGAAAAACAATAAAAAATGACTAACCCACCATTCCGAAAAGAAAAACAGTACACCTATAGTGACAAAATACACATCAGTTTGGTTAAGTGCTTTCATCCCTGCTATGTCTGGGACTTCTTCAGAATTGAGTATAGCAATACAAATGCATTTAAATAACGTCCCTTCCACACCCTTCACTATTTACCTTGGATTCTTTAGTCTCTCACACACAATTTTTTTAAGACCAACTTTGTAAATTTTCAAAAAACTACAATACTTGACATACAGATTTATTACTTGTTTGTTTTAATTCACTTGTAATAGAAAATGTCATGAAGACCCAGTTGATTCGATGAGTCATTCTAAACTGCCAGACCATTTCTTTGTGTAACAGTCCTTGGAATGGATGCATCAAATCAACTGTGTTAAACTGACAAGTCATTTTCCCTTATGCAGGTTATTTTTCCCATCTCCCCCATAACTCTCAATTTTTTCCAAACTCAAAAATATGAATTTAACATTTATCACATACTAATTAGTGCCTAGCTAGTTAAATCTTATTGTCTTGTCTGGTAATACTATAATTATGTCAATGTATTCTTCTATTAAGGGTGTTCTCAGTCTTCCCAATATAAAATGTGGTACATGGACCGCCTGTAGCCAAGTACAGTCTTATCAGTTTTACAATTTTATCTACCTGGTATATTCCACTTTTGTATAGTATCCAAAATTCTGCCGCACTCTATCATTAAAAGAGCATGGTTTACAATACCTACATTGAAGTTTTAAAGACTAAATTATTAGTATGCTGGAATGGTCTTCCAGAATACTCTTAATTTCATTTTTAAGAAAAGGAGAAATATTTGGGGGGGGGGGGGTTTCCAAACAATTGTCATAGGGTATTTCAATATTACACAATGTGCCAATTTTTGTGTATAACTTCTCTATCGCATCTAAAGAATAATGCATAACCATACTGTGATGAAGCATTGCCAGCTATGCCAGGAGAGAGAGCAGTGGATGTGTAACATATGCCAGCTGGAGTTTTGTAAAGAATTGTATGTCATTTGTATATTAAACTGATTTGTACAGGTGCTTGTGTTGTAAATGTGTTTGTAAAGTTGTTTTAAAAAATGTACCAGTGGTGGGTCCTGGACAGAAAAGAAATACACCAGTATGTCAGACTGTATTGTAACTGTTTGAATATTTTGTAACAGAGGATACTGAAAGAGAACAGGTTCATATCAGTCCAGATAACTTTGAAAAATGGTCTGAAAATAAATCGCCTGGCTTAGGCTATAAAGATTGTATTTTAGAGTTATAATTGCAGCCAGCGACAAAATGTTTGTGAAAATCAGGACCTGGAATCCTACTGTATTGTCCTTAGGGGTGAACTAATTGGTGCCCTGGAAGGGTGAAAACTTTTCAAATAGTTTTAAAACTTCCAAATGCTATAACACATCTTAGCAAAGCTCTGTGTATTATGCCAAATGTGCTAGATTCTGGTTCAGTTTCTAGTAAAGGGGCTAGTCACATGACCAGATGTATGCAACGCCATTCTGTGATCCAGCACTGAAAAGATTTAATACTAGATGCAACAGAAGTCTCAGGGTAGTCTGTTTTTGAAACCTGACAAAGAATGATCACTCACCCACTTCATCTTCCTTTGCTGTAGTAAGTAACTAGGGAATAATTTAGATCAGTCAGGAAAATAATGTGAGATTAGTTGAGTACTGTTTTTCTATATGTGTGTGAATCTATCCATCTGTTATTGATATTTCCTGTGATTGAAACTGTTTATTGTAAATAAATATTTAGTATTTTCATGTTTTATTAAATATATTTGAACTTTTCGTTGTGGCTGGCCTTTTAGAGAATATTTTAACCTTTGAGAGTACTTGTATTTGACACTGTGGAGGCTTCTGAAAGCCTTGCTGCATTGGTCAAACACTACAATTTGTATTGGTATTAATTTTACTCATAACTGGGTACCCTTGTGAGAGCCTTAGAGTAGCTGGCTTTGGAGTGTTCTGGTGGCAGTGTCTACCTTGTAGTCTGGGCAGAGGGGCATAGCTGGTAAATCTGTGCCAGCCTTTCCCGTGTGTGTGTCAGCTACTTGGAGCAGGGACAGAGCACTGGTTTAACAGAGAAGGGTGGTGGAGGACTTTGCTTGAAACACACTGCTGAGGACCCATTTCATCAGCTGTGGTTAGGGTGGAGTCTTATTTGTGGCCTGGCAAGAGAAAGGGAAACCCAGCCCTAGGATGGTAGTGTGTTCCCTGTGTGCTGTTAAGGGTAACTGTGCTTGGTGCAGAGAGCTTCATCTTGAAATACTGTGGTTTTCTTCCAAGTGACTGTCCCTCACTGGTGTCTGATGAGGATTGAGGCTCCTTGATTACTTGACTAGAGGAGGGATGTCACGCATACAATTTAAAATTCTTTGCTATTCAAGTCTCTACTTCCAGGTTATTTGATGTGCATTTACTTGCCAGATCCAAACCCATAACAATTATGGAAGCCACATCTTCCATTTCCCTATTTAGCACACAGTCAATTTCATCATCCAGCGTCTCGGGGTATTCCTCCCTCTAAAACATCTTTCAGTTTTCTTAACTCTTCAGAACTCCAATTATCCCTAGAGGTGAGTCTAGAAATTCTAATGATCTGACTTTTAATTAGTCCCCTCTTTTGGTGATTTGGGTGACTGTTGGTGTTAATTTTTTTTTTCAGCTTTCTGAAAAATAGCGGTCTCAAAATTATATTGATCCCCTTTAATCTTCATATCGAGAAATGTTTCCCTGAATGTTAACGGTTAAAGTAAATCTCAAAATAGTTTTTCCAGTTCTCTAACAAACTTGTAAAAATCACCCTTCCAAATTAAAAAGTGTGTATGTGTGTGTGTGTGTGTGTGTATATATATATATATATATATATATATATATATATATATATATATATATATATATATATATACATATATACATACATACATACATACATACATACATATATATATATATATATATATATATATATATATATATATATATATATATATATACAAATAATGGAAATGTACTTGGTGTAAATTAGGTTTCCATTTTAAACACTACTACCTCATCCCACCAATTTAGTACAATATTGGCAAATATGGGGGCACAAGCAAAGCCCCCCCATAGCAACTCCTTGTATTTGTTTATAATCTTCAAAAAATAAAATTGTTCAAGATGATGCTTATAAACTCATTGATATGTTTGTGTACGTCTGACGATTAGTTTCAGTGAATTCCTAAGAATCCTTTAAAATGTAATGACACTTAAGACAGAAAATTCTTAACTTTTCCATCAATATATTTGGCTAAAGGTTCTTTAATAGGTCCTCCTGCTGAGACAGGATGTAGTGGAGGATCATTTAAATTGGAGTGCATCTTGGGCACTCCAAAAATCTTGGGTATAATGGGACTGTCTACTTTTAAAAATTTAACCAAACCAGTGGAAATCATATTGTACAACAGTAGTTCAAGACGGGATATAAATTAATATTGTAAGCATGTTGTAATTTCATTCAACAACACTGCCTGATGTGTTGTCTGTCACTATGGAAGTCATTTTGCTCACTGTCAAATGTATCCCTTAATACCATCCCTCCACCTTTGTCTGATGTCATACTTCTAATACACTTGTTTGACAATCCAGTAAAACAACTTCTCGTGGGGGAAGATTGTAAAAGGATTTGTTTCTGATTACTTAAAGTTCTAATTTCTTTTTTGCACATGCTCTTGAAAGCATTTAACACAGGATATGTGGGAAGATTATGCATACTTTTCCATTAAAACAGTGTCAATGAGGCTTTTATCAAAATCACTGCCCATTAATAAATGTAAATTAGGCTAACAAAAATTTTCAAATCAACGCTTCATCAATGTAGGCTCTTGCCATAGGTATAAAGGTAAAGCCTTTAACAAACTATGATGTTCTAAGCTGATACTTAAATATGCAAAATTAAAGATGTTACAAGACAGTACCTTAATTGTAAACAAAATCATGGTCAACACTATCGAGTTCTTCTCCATATGCCATGCTTGCTGGTAATCCCTGTGTTGCCCATGCCACCCTCTTTTCTTCCCCTGATGATACAAAGGGGTGTTGTCAGAGCCTGCCCTATGCTTGCTGGACACTCTTGGAGCATCTCAACACTGGTTGTTTGAAAGGGGCCATGGGACACAGACCCATGATAATATCCATCATCCCTCTCTGTGGGAATGCTGGTTGAGCATTAGTAATTGTAGCGAAGGCTTTGAATCCTAGGCTAAGACAGTCTTGTTTGCTTAGTCTGCATTTTCATATTTAATCTTATCCTTTTGTAATCTTCACAGAAACCATCTTGGATTCCACACATTGAAAAACTCTGTTAATGTTGCCAAGGTAGTATTGAGGTAACTAAAGATCTGAAGTAGTTGACTTCAGTTGATCAGCAACCTGTGGGTATCTGATCCGACCTGGATCTAAGCCAGCAGCTTTCCAAGCTAAAGATCCGAGCTCTCAGCTCCTCCCCTTACCCATAATACCTTGCTACCTCCCTCCAGTCCTCAGATCTCGATGTCCTTCAAGGATGCATCTGCAGTCATCCCATATGGGTTGTCCTGCCTCAGGCAGCCCTTCGGTCGGCCAGATTCCAAAGTCTGGATCTGGCCTCTGCTGATGTCGCACTTTCCCCAACGTCAGAGCGTCTGGGGTATAAAAGCATCAGCCGACGCCATCTTCCCCAGTCTTTCTTGCCGCATGGTACCCGAAGCAGAAGCAGTTCGCAAGTGCCGGTCGGCCAGCTCCTGTGATTCAGCTACCGAAGACTTCGAAAAACCTAAGTACCCCGTTGGGGACTCTTTCTTGCCTCAGCCGATGTCAGATAGTTAATAATTGTTTAACTTGTGGGAAACAAATACCTCATAAGGATTTCCACTCTTACTGCCTCCCTTGCCTAGGCCCAGACCACGACGTCTCGGCCTGTTCAGCCTGTGCTTCCTTCAACCGACGAACTCTTAGACGTCGGTCAGAGTTTGCAGAGGAATTCTTTGGGGCTAGTTTTGCTTACAAGATGCCGTCGGAGACTCCGACTTTGCATTTAGTTAAAAAACAGAAGGACAAGGACCGACACACGCGGGCCGCGGTTACGGCTGAAACCACGGTCAGGCCTACCGCGAGTGTCTCGGTCTCGGCTGAAACAGAGTCCTTGGTACTTCCTATTACCGAAACCGCACAACCGACTACCTCGGTCCCGGAGGCCCCGGCTGAGTTGGTTATTGAATTACCTATTGAAACCGGTGTCCAGGAACCTTCCGACACCATTCCTTTAGACAAGTCTACTCCTGCACGTGGTGCAGCCAGACCCCCTGCATCTATGTCCATTAAGGCCTTTTCTAGGGCTAAGGCTGCTAAACTTACTAAAGCTTTGCCTCCCAAGGTTTCCTCTCAGAGACCTTCTACTGGCGCACAGATTCTTAGCCTAGCAGAGGATCTAATCTCATTAATTAGAGGTTCTCAACCTCACCCAGACAGGGGCTCTCAACCACCTCCAGACAAAAGGCCCAGGGTTGAGCCTGCTGACCACTCCTCAGATGAGTCCACTGATGGCTCTGCTCTGTCAGAAACCCAGGAGGAGGCTTATTCGGCCTACGAGGATTCTGATGCTGAAGAATCTATTCCCTCTGCCTCCCCTCCTGAAGAGTTTTCCTTTGGAGAGACTCTACACTCTATAAGAGAACATTTTCAATGGCAGGGTCAGGAATTCTCTGATTCTAGAAAGAGATTAAGGACCTTTTTACATTTACCTCCGCATAGGCCTTTAGCTATACCTCCTGTTTTGAATGTTATTGATGATGTGTACTCTGATGCTAGTACAGCCCCTGACTCTCTCCCTCTGGCACCTGCCAAACCAGATAGGTACTACAGGGTCCCGGATTCACATCTACACCTGTACAAGGCCCACTCTGCGGATCCAGAAACTATTTCACAGGGCCCAAAGGGGGTTGCAGCTGCCACTGCTAAAAATCCTCTACCCTCTGAAAGGGAGTCCAGAGCTTTAGAGAGATGGGGTAAGAAAGTGTATACTTCTGCAACTCTTTCCATGAGGGCATTAAATTGTAAATTTCATATGATACAGTACCAAGAGTATTTGTTAGATGAATTGCATAAGAAACTGTCCTCTTCTGATCCCCTTGATCGCAAATCCCTTTAGGACCTGGTGCATAACTCCCAGCAGGTTAGTAACCATTTCTTGCAGTGTGGTTATGATGCATTGGAAGCTTCATGTAGATCAGCTATGACAGGTGCAGTCATACGTAGGCATGCCTGGCTGAAGGAACAATCTCTGCCAGACCATGTTAAAGCTAAGCTTTTGGATGCTCCTATGGAAAAGCAAAAATTATTTGGTTCCACGGCTCAAGAGGTCTTAAAGAAATTTGAAGAAAAGGCAAAATCTGTGCAAACAGTCAAAGACTTTCTGCAAGTCCAACCACCGAGATTCAGCAGAAATTGGCCTACTAAGAATTGGTCCTTTCCGGACTCAGACAGATCTCAGAGAGGCAGGAATAGGCGTGCCAGAGGTAGAGGGCAAGCTAGAGGCTCCTACAGAGGCCGTCAGTGGCAGCCTCCCAACCAGAGAGGTAGTGCGGGGAACTACAACTGCTACACCAGGACAGACTCAATGACTTTGTTTTGACTCCGCCGACCAGGGCTCAATTAGAAGCACCTTTGGGCGGAAAGCTTTCTTTATTTTCAAAAAATTGGCACAGCATTACAAGGGACACATGGACACTGCAAATAATAGACAAAGGATACAGGTTCCATTTCCACACATTGCCAAAAAGAAAAGGCATGCCAGACGGGCAGAGGCTTTGAAACAAATTTCCAACTTAATACAAATGAAAGCTATAGAAAAGGTACCTCTGTCAGAACAAGGCCAAGGATTTTACTCCAGATTATTCCTTGTTCCAAGAAAAGAAAATCAATGGAGGCCTATTCTCGACTTGTCCGCACTGAATACTTACCTCATTGTGCCAAAATTCAAAATGCTGACTCTACAGCAACTCCTTCCCATGCTGGGCAAGGGGTCTTGGCTGGTGACTCAAGACCTCAAGGAGGCATACCTGCATGTCCCTATCAGACAAAGTTGCAGAAGACACCTCAGATTTCTTGCAGGGTCAGAGCATTATCAATTCTCAGCATTGCCCTTTGGCTTATCTACTGCACCCAGAGTATTCACGAAATGCCTGGCATCAGTAATTGCACACTGCAGACTTCAGGGGATTCAAATTTACCCATATCTGGACGACTGCCTTATACAAGCGGACAGCAAGCAAACTTTGTTAAAGGACTTGGATTATGCCATCCACCTACTGCAGGCCTTGGGATATAGTCAACATCCACAAATCAAGACTTGTTCCATCCCAAAGAATAACTTTTCTGGGTGCGGATCTAGACACAACCACCCAAATGCCCTTTCTCACAGAAGAAAAACAAAAACTACTACCGGATTACTTCAAGAATCTGACAAGACAAACTCAGCTGACTGCAAGGAAAATCCTGCAGGCCCTGGGTTACATGGCATCTTGCATTCTTCTGATTCCACAAGCAAGGCTGCATATGAGAAAATTACAATGGTACCTAAGGTGTTTATGGACTCAGCACAGTCACAGCTTAGAAACTATGATCCCACTCATTCCATGCCTTCAAAAGGAATTTCTGTGGTGGGCTCAAGCCTGCCAGTCGAACAGTGGGTTGCCCTTCAGCAAGCCAAGAGACAACCAAACCATCATTACGGACGCTTCAGACCAAGGTTGGGGAGCACACATGGAGGGCAGATGTATCCAAGGGCTATGGTCACAAAGAGAGCTGCGCATGCACATAAACCAAAAGGAAATGCTGGCAGTGATGCAATCGAGGCCTTCAAACTTTTCTTCATCAAGGCCACCTACTCATAAGGACAGACAACACCACAGTTATGTGGTACATAAACAAGCAAGGAGGCACCCATTCCTACCCTCTTTGCAGACTGGCAATGAATCTATGGGAACTTTCCTTGAAACTCAATATACAGCTGCAGTCCCAGTTCGTGCCAGGGAAAGACAATATACTGGCAGACAGCTTAAGCAGAAATACCATGGATGCACACGAATGGATGCTGCACCCAGACATCTTCTTACTCATAACACAATCATGGGGAAGGCCGGAAATAGATCTGTTCGCCTCCCCACAATCATCAACTGAAGAAATTCTGCTCAAGGACATACCACCCACAAGCATGGAAAGTGGACGCTCTCTCTTTCAGCTGGAAAGCTCTAACAGTGTATGCTTTTCCACCTCTCCCATTAATGACCAAGGTCTTACTGAAGATCAGGACAGAGCAGCCCAGAGTGATTCTGATAGCTCCAAACTGGCCAAGACAGCACTGGTACCCACTGTTAAAGAGCATGTCACAGACGAAACCGTGGCCTCTCCCCCTGTGGCCACTTCTACTGACACAGCACAATTTCAAGACTCTGTATTCCAACCTGAAAACCTTGCAGCTAACTGCCTGGAAAATACCATGACTCCTCCTCAGGATAAGCTATCACAGAGAGTGAAGGATATTATGGAAGCTCGCCGGCCTTCCACAAGGAAGGCATATTCAGCAAAATGGAAAAGATTTCACACTTGGAACACAACAAAGGGCCTAGATGTGACAGTGATGAACATGGCACATATACTGGAATATTTGGCAGAATTGTTCCACAGCGGCCTGTCTTACTCTTCCATTAAGATACATGCCTCAGCAATTTCAGCAGAATACAATGTTAATCCACCTGTCTTCTCTCATCCTCTCCTGAGACTGTTTCTAAGAGGAATCAAAAACATCAATCCTCCAAGGAAACCACCTCTACCTACTTGGGACCTTAACTTCATGTTGGAAAAACTAACACTTCCTCCCTTTGAACCAGCAGCATCTGCAGATCTACAGTTTCTGTCTTGGAAAACTGCCTTCCTTCTGGCCATAACCTCAGCAAGAAGAGTATCTGAGTTGCAAGCTCTAATGGCAGTACAGCCATTTCTTATCTTTCATCAGGACAGAGTTTCATTGAGAACCAATCCTACATTTATGCCAAAGGTGGTATCCAGGGTATCTTTGAACCAAGCTATTCACTTGCCTACATTCTTCCCACAACCACAAAATAAAGGGGAAAAACTTCTGCACACCCTGGACATACACAGACAGTTGCGCTACTACTTGGACAGAACTAAAAGTTACAGAAAGACTGACCAGCTGTTTGTAGCACATGCTGCTGGGGCACAAGGAAAAGCAGTTTCCAAACAGACTTATTTCAAAATGGATAGGAAATTGCATTCGTTTTTTTTACTCCTTTCATGGAAAAACTGTGCCAGCTAACATTAGACCTCATTCCACGAGAGCCACAGCCACCAGCACAGCCTTCCTAAGAGGGGTGGCTACCAAGACATTTTAGAAGCTGCTACATGGAGCTCCGTGCATACATTTGCCAAGCATTACAATTTACCTTTATACTCCAGATCCAGAGCAGGCTTTGCTATGGCCGTCCTGCTGGGTATCTTAGCTACACCATCCTTTACTTAGTACCTCCACCCCCAGATTGGCTATGGTATTCCTACCCATATGTGATGACTGCAGATGCATCCTTGAAGGACATGGTACAGTTTTGTACCTACCATAAATGTAGATGTCCGATAGGTATGCATCTGCAGTCAGGTTTACCCTCCCTCCTTCCCCTCTGTGGTATACTTCTTGGGTACTTAACCCTCTTATAGCTAGCTGGGGGGATCTATTATGGTGTATTTGTTTTTATAGTACTGTGCATGTTTGGATTTGTTTTTACAATGCATATCTCCAAATTTTAGCCTTCCTTAGAGGGCACCTGGCATCTGGGGCAAGAAAAACTGAGGAAAATGGCGTTGGCTGATGCTTTTATATCCCCAGACGCTCTGACGTCGAGGAAAGTGCGACATCAGCCGAGGCCAGACCCAGACTTTGGAATCCGGCCGACCGAAGGGCTGCCTGAGGCAGGACAACCCATATGTGATGACTGCAGATGCATACCTATTGGACATCTACATTTATGGTAGGTACAAAACTGTACTTTTTGGCACATCTGTGTCTTGGGTAGCCCCCCTGCCCCTCCCAAACATGATAAACCTGTTCTTGTCAGTATGGAAAGAGCTGAACACTGCAAAACCAATTCCAAAAAGACCCATTACATTTTTGATTGCTTCTAAAGACAGGCCCCATTGAATCAAGGGACTTGCAATAGATTTTGTGGTAGTGGCTGCAACCACCAAGAAAACATGCGGAGGGGAGTTTTGTCCAGCCACCAAATAGTCTTGGGCTTTGGACAGATTTGGGAAGTGGGTCTACAGCCACATTTTCAATCAGAATGATAAATTATCTGGCACATGTTTCCAGAGGGACTTTGCTAATGAGATTAGAGCCTCCCAAGGAACTTGTCTTGGGATCAGAGGCAATCCACTGATTTACAGTTAGCAACCCTTCCGTCTCTAATGTCAATATGTGCGTTAAATCCAACGAAGCAGAGGGTGCATCTAGAGCAGCCGGCACAGGCATTACCAACAGGAGACATACCTGGATGCAGCTTTGTGGAATTTTTCAAAACATCCATCAGTACTCCCTTTGTATCAGCCCTTTTGGTCCTGTACTTGGAGGCCATCTCCAGGAGTGAAAAAGCTGACAGATTCTTTCCTGCCATAGGTGTCAAATTCTCCACTCCTCAAAAGATCATCTTTAGAAATTAGAAGGGAGGGAAGCAAATTTGGCTTTGTAAATCACAGGGATTTACTACTTACACTTCTGGAAAATTGTAATAGATGTCGCTACAGGGGCAGAGGTGATCTGCAAAACCAAAGCTTCAGTTGACCCTTCTCTGAAAAGTCTTTCCACCGTTCCTGACTGGTGCATTCTGGAGGCAATTGGGGATGCTTTTCCTTGCACCCAACAGCCTGGATGTCCATTTGCCACATGGGTGCAAAGAATCATTAGCAGAGGTTATTTCATTCCCTTTCACATCCCTTCTCTCCCCCAAGAATTTTCATGAGGTCCCACCCCTCACAAAGGGAAGCAGTTTCTACAGAAATTAGACTTTTAAGAAACTGAGTCACCCAAGAGGTCCCACCACACCAGACAGGATACAGAATTTACTCAAGATTTAGTGCCAAAGAAAAATGGGACCAAACATATTTGATGGATGTTCGTGTTACCCTGCTGCAGTCATCACACTTGGGTTATCCTGCCGTCAGGCGGTCCTGCAGTCTGCTCGAATTCCAAAGTCTTGGTCCAGCGTCGGTTGCTGCCGCTTCTTCCTTGACGTCAGAGCGCCAGGGGTATATGAGAGGCATCCGGCGCCATTTTCTTCAGTCTTTCTTGCCGCGCGGTGCCCGAAGCAGAAGCAGTTCGCAAGTGCCGGTCAGCCGACACCTGAGATTTTCGAATCAAGTTTCAGCCCGAAGTCTTCAAAGCTAAGTACCCCATTGGGGAACCTTTTCTTGCCTCAGTCCGATGTCAGAAAAAGTTAACAATTGCATTTCTTGTGGGAAGCAAATACCTCTTAAGGACTTTCATTCTTTTTGTATACCTTGCCTAGGCCCAGACCACGACGTCACTGGTTGTCTGTTTTGTGCTAGGTTCAATAAGCAAACTATAAAGCGATGCTTTGATTTCGCATGTCACTACTTAGGTAGGAAATTTAATTACACTATGCCGTCGGAGCAACCGACTACCGGCGTGCATAAAAATCGCAAAGATAAAGATAGGCAGCCTAGATCCAAGCCAGACTCCGAGCCCTCGGCTGGGCCGGTCGCAGGATCTCCGGTTTTCAGCCCCTGGCTACCGCTGAATTGGATCCCCAGACTGCTTCGGATTCTCCAGCAGAGAGTTTTAGGCCGATGCAGCCATTTTCTTTAGGCCCTACCGACGACATTGCAGTAGAAGCCGGTGCTGTTGAAACACCTTTGGTTTCTGAAGGTGTCTTCAGACCGACTACTCTCACCATAAAATCTTATGCTAAGCTCAAGACTCCTGTAAAACCAAGAGAGACTACACTTCAGTCTCCAGGTCAAGGCCCTATGCGTAAGAAACAGATGCTTAAAATGGCTGAAGATTTAATTTCTTTGATCAGGTGTTCCCAAACCCCCCCCCCCCCCGACAAAAGGTCTAGACAAGAGGAGGATTATGCCTCCTCTGATCAAGTGTCTGTTTCCTCAGGCTCCTCTGAGGAAGAGGATTACTCCTTTCCCCCTTATGAAGTTTCTGATGCTGAAGACTCCATTCCCTCAGCTTCTCCCCCTGAATATTATTCCTTTGGGGAAACCTTACATACCATGAGGGAACATTTCCACTGGGAAGGTCAGGACTACTCCAACTCCAAGAAAAGGCTCAGAGTTTTTTACTCCCCTAGCACAGACCACTTGCTATATCACCCCAGTTTTAGACATTGTGGATGATGTTTTCTTAGAATCTAGTCTAAATCCAGATTCTCTGCCTCCTGCTCCAGCCAAACCAGATAGATACTATAGAGTGCCTGACTCACAAATTCCTATACAAAAGCCCTGTTGCTGATCCAGAGACCCGGGGTCCCAAAGGGGCTAAAGCTTCTATGGCTAAAAATCATGTACCCTCTGAAAGGGACTCCAGAGCACTAGGTAGGTGGGGGAAGAAGGTTTACACCTCAGCTACTGTAGCTATGAGAGCACTAAATTGTCAATTTCACATGCTTAAATACCAGCAATTCCTAATGTCTCGACAGTCTGAATTCAAGGAAATGCAGGATCTGTTGCATGCAGCTGAACGGGTGGGCAAACATACTTTACAATGTGGTTTTGATGCCTTGGAAGCTTCCTCTAGAGCAGCTGTTACTGGGTCTGTTATACGTAGACATGCTTGGTTAAAGGAACAGTCTCTGCCTGATCATGTTAAAGCAAAGTTACTAGATGTACCCTTACAGCAGGATGTCTTATGTGGGGTTAAAGCAGAGGAGGTTTTAAAGAAAATGGAGGATAAGGCAAAATCTATGCAGACGGTCAAAGATTTCTTACAGGTACAGCCCCCACGCTTCAGCAGAAATTGGCCAACAAAAAATTGGTCCTTTCCAACTTCTGACAGACCACAGAGAGGGTAAATACAGGAGCCCAAGGGGCAGAGGACAAGCACAAATCCCTTACAAACCTCACCAATGGGGCACTGCAACACAGAAGGGAGGAGAAGACAGGCCCCAAACTACTAGAAGGCAAACACAATGACTTAAACCTCAAACTGCCAAGCAAAACACTCTTGGCAGCTCCCTTGGGAGGAAAATTAGCACTTTTTGCAGACAACTGGCGCATCGTCACAAAGGACAAATGGGTCCTAGACATTCTCACAAGGATACAGATTCCATTTCCACACCTTGCCAAGGATCAAAGGAATGCCAAACCTGCCACAAAATCAATGGGCAGAGGCACAAAAACAAATTACAGCTCTCATGGACATGAGCCATTCAGCTGGTACCTACACAGGAACAAGGCCAAGGATTTTACTCAAGGCTCTTTCTAGTCCCCAGAAAGGACAAAGCTTGGAGACCCATTCTGGACCTTTCAATTTTAAACACCTTCTTGCAAGTACCCAAATTCAAGATGCTAACACTACAGCAGCTTCTTCCCATGTTGGGCAAGAAAGCTTGGCTAGTAACGTTAGACCTCAAGGAGGCATACCTGCATGTCTCTATCAGATAAAATTGCAGAAGATACCTCCGTTTCATTGCAGGTTCAACCCATTATCAATTCTCTGCACTGCCCTTTGGCTTATCTACTGTGCCCAGGGTCTTCACAAAATGCCTGGCACCAGTAATTGCATACCGCAGACAAAGAGGAATTCAAATATACCCATACCTGGACGACTGCCTCATCCAAGCAGAAAGCAAGGACATTCTCTTACAACACCTGGCTTTTGTAAAACATCTAAGTTGCCTAGGGTACACAGTAAACGAAAAGAAATCAAAACTAGTGCCCTCATAAAATGACATTCCTGGGTGCCAGCTTGAATACAATGGCCCAGATGACTTATCTGACACCAGACAACTACAATTAACTCAATACTTCAGAGCAATGGCAACAAAGACCCAACTCCCTGCACGAAAAATTCTGCAGGCCTTGAGCTACATGGCATCTTGCATACTACTAATACCATTTGCAAAACTGCATATGAGGAAATTACAGTGGTACCTAAAAAGCGTATGGACTCAAGACAGCCACAGCTTGGAAACAGTGATACCTCTCATTTCCTGCCTTCAACATGAGTTTCTATGGTGGTCACAGGCATGTCACCTCAACAAGGGTCAGCCTTTCACCTTACCCCCAGCCAGGCAAACTATGACAACAGATGCATCGGACTATGCCTGGGGGGCACACATGGCAGGACAGTGCATTCAAGGTATATGGACTGCAGATCAAAGGAATCTGCACATCAATCAAAAAGAAATGCTAGCTGTACAAAATACTCTGACAGCCTTCAAGGACCTCTTACATCCAGGACATCTTATCATAAGGACAGACAACACCACAGTAATGTGGTACATAAGCAAGGGGGTACACACTCCTACCCTCTATGCAGGCAAGCAATGACCTTGTGGAACGCAGCACTGGCTTACCAAGTTCAATTACAAGCTCAATTCCTGCCAGGAAAAAAGAACACATTGGCAGACGACCTAAGCAGAAACACCATGGATCCCCACGAGTGGAAACTGGATCCACAAGTATTTGCAATGATAACTCAAAAATGGGGGCTCCCATACAGACCCGTTTGCCAGCCCCCAAAACTGTCAACTAACAAAATTTTGCACAAGGACTTTTCATCAAGCTTGGAAAGTGGACGCACTCTCATTCAGTTGGAAAATGCTGACAGTATATGCCTTTCCTCCATTACCCCTTCTCACAAAGGTGCTGCTGAAAGTCAGGATGGAGAGACCCCGAATGATACTCATTGCCGCAGACCGGCCACGCCAGCACTGGTACCCACTATTAAGGAATATGGCCCAGGGCCCACCATGGATTTTACCACAAATTACTCATCTACTCACACAGCAAGATGGTCAGATTCTACACAGCCAGCTCAAAACCTTAAACTTGGCTGCATGGCAAATCACCTAAGCAACCAGCCAGCTCCTCTCTCTCACAAGCTGTTATGGATGTTATTCAGGAGGCCCAGCACCAGGAAAGCCTACTCAGACAAATGGAAAAGGTTTTGTGCCTGGAACCAAGCTAAAGGCCAAAATGCCCTTCAGCATGACATACCTCAGATTCTGCAATATTTAACTGAGATGTTACACAAAGGGCTTTCCTTTTCATCTATTAAAATCCATGCCTCCGCTATTTCAGCTCGCTACAACACAGATCCTCCCTTATTTTCACATCCACTGCTAAGGCAGTTTTTCAGAGGGGCCAAAAACATTAGGCCTCCCAGGAGAGCACCAACACCTACTTGGGACCTCAACTTTGTTCTGGAAAAACGTATGCTAGCTCCTTTTGAGCCAGCTTTCTCAGCTGATTTAAAGTTTATATCATGGAAGACAGCCCTGCTGCTAGCAATTACTTCAGCGAGAAGAGTTTCAGAGCTTCAGGCACTAATGGCAGTACAGCCCTTCCTCATTTTTCATCAAGACAGAGTTTCTCTATGAACTAACCCCTCCTTTATGCCTAAGGTGGTATCCAGTGTGGCTCTAAATCAAACCATCCATTTACCCACCTTCTTTCCAAATCCACAGAACAAAGGAGAAAGACTCCTACATTCCTTGGACATTCACAGGCAGCTACGTTACTACTTGGATAAAAGGTTTTCAGAAAATCTGACCAGCTTTTTGTATCCTATGCTACAGCATCACAAGGAAAGGCTATTTCAAAACAGACCATTTCCAAATGGATAGGACATTGCATACGTTTTTGCTACACACACCATGGAAAACCAGTTCCTGCTAGCATAAGGCCCACTCTACAAGGGCAGCAGCTACATCTACAGCCTTCCTCAGGGGGGTGCCAACCAAGGATATTCTGGAAGCTGCAACTTGGTGTTCAGTACACACCTTCACCAAACATTACCACTTACCACTTTACTCTGACTAGAGCTGGCTTCGCCACTGCAGTTTTGCAGGGCCTTCTAGCCTCCTCTAATCCTGTTTGACTCAACCTCCCATCCTTAGCTTTGGGATTCTACCCAAGTGTGATGACTGCAGCAGGGTAACACGATGAACATAGTACAGTTTTGTACCTACCATAAATGTAGATGTTTGAGTGTATACCCTGCTGCAGTCCAGGTTACCCTCCCTCCATCCCTTCTGACCTAACTAAGACCTTTCAAAACCTTTAAATCTGTTACAACCTTTGTGGTGTATTTGCTTATAGCTGGAGGGATTTTGTGTATAAGCTACACTTTTTATTATTGGTACTGTCTACTGACCACCATTTGGGAGGGGGCACCTGACATCTGGGGCAAGAAAAACAGAAGAAAATGGCGTTTGATGCCTCTCATATACCCCTGGCGCTCTGACGTCAGGGACGAAGCGACAGCAACTGACGCCAGACCAAGACTTTGGAATTCGGGCCGACTGCGGGACCGCCTGACGGCAGGATAAACCCAAGTGTGATGACTGCAGCAGGGTATACACTCAAACATCTACATTTATGGTAGGTACAAAACTGTACTTTACAGAACATTCTTTTGAGAGAGTGGATGTGCATGATCTCCAGGAGGCATACTACCGTATAAAGATGGACAGATGCTCCAAGAAGTATCCTTGCTTCTGGCCTGGAGCCAGTCATTTCCAGTTCCGACCTCTGCCCTTAGACCTCAACATGGCCCTCCTAGGGTTTAACAAATGCATGACAGTAGGGGCAGCTCAGCTATGACTGCAGGAATTTATGGTACTCCTATATCGGACTGTCTTGAATGAAATAGGTTCATGGTAGGGAATATAATGAGCCAGACACTCCTTGCTCCAACTGTGTAGACTGGATTTCAGGTTTACTGTGATTCTCAAAACAACCACTCCAGTCGATTAGAATTAATTGGAGATCTCGTGGACCCAAAGTTCTAAGTAGCAAAGCTTCCTCAGACAAGAGTTGCTTCACTAACAAGCCCAAAGTGTATTATCCCATCAGAAGCCACCAGCAAAGCTGATTCTAGAATTTCTGGGTTCCACAACAGCTTTTATCACTTTATTCCCACTAGTCTGATACTACATGCAAATACTTAATTGGATACTGGCTGTTCACTGGTCAGTTAGAAAATAGCCCATGTCTGTTCCAGATGTTCTTCGTGTTTCACTGTTGCAGTCATCACATTTGGGTTATCTGCCTGCAGATAGCCCTCAGCCAGCCCGAATACCGGATTCCTGCGTCGGATGCTGTCTCCTCTTCCATGACGTCAAGTCGTCAGGGGTATAAAACATGCAGCCAACACCATTACATCAGTCTGTCTTGCTGCGCGGTGCCCGAAGCAGAAGCAGTTCGCAAGTGCCGGTCAGCCAACTCCTGAAATTTTCATTTGAGTTTCCGAACCGGTCTTCAAAAAAGCTAAGTACCCCGTTGGGGATCCTTTTTCTTGCTCTTAACTGATGTCAGTTAAAGCTAACAATTGCCTTAACTGTGGAAAGCAAATACCTCAAAGATTTTCATTCGTACTGCATTCCTTGCTTAGGCCCAGACCACGACTTCCCTTGCTGTCAGTTTTGTGCCTTGTTCAACCCCCAAACTATTTGTCGTCGGGCTATAATTGCAGCAAATTATTTTGGTACTCTGTATAGCTATCCAGAAATGGCTTCGGTAAGCCATCAGACTACCGATATTCCGAAAAAAACGTAAGGATAAAGACAGCCCACATAGGTCCAAAAATGCCGACGACACTTCTGTTAAGCTAGTCACCAGTCTGCCAGTACTCAGTGAGGTGCTTTCACGGCCCCTGATGCCCACTACTTCAGATTCGCAGGTCTCTACTGAGACCCAGTCAGAGTCCGGTATGCCGTGAGATGCTTCTTCGACTATGGGTCCTGCGTCAGCTGCTGTCGCCCCTTCCCTGACATCAGGTTGTCAGGGGTTTAAAAGAAGCAGCCAACGCCATTTTCTTCAGTCTTTCTTGCTGTGCGGTTCCCGAAGCAGAAGCAGTTCGCAAGTGCCAGTCAGCCGACTCCTGAGATTTTCGTGTTCGAGTTTGAGACCTGTAGTCTTCAATAAAGCTAAGTACCCCGTTGGGGAAACCTTTTTTCTTGCTCCAGACCAATGTCGGAAAAAGTTAATAGTATTTCTTGTGGAAAGCAAATACCTCATAAGGACTTTCATTCTTACTGCATTCCTTGCCTAGGCCCTGATCACAATGTTTCTGGTTGTCGGTTTTGTGCTAGATTTAACCAACACACTAAGCGTCTGTATGATTTTGCCTTTAAACTATTTTGGACGCCGGTTTAATTATCCAGAAATGTCGTCGGATAGCCATCCGACTACCGGAGTTCACAAAAAACACAAAGAAAAGGAGAGAGATAAACAACCGAGGTCCAAAACCAACGACGAAGCTTCTCCTAAGCCAGTCGCCGGTTCTCAGTGAGGTGCTTTCGCAGCCCCTGACGCCTGCTACTTTAGAGTCGCAGGTTGCTACCAACTCCCACGTGGAGTCTGCTATGCTGCTGGAAACAAGGTATTGGAGCCTCGGACACTATTCCCTCAGATGGGTCCAGAGCCGCTGAGCAGGCACCGGCTTCTGAGGGTGTATTCAGACCTAAACATCTTTACATTAAACCGACTTCAGCTTCAAAGGCAAAGACTAAAACACTTTCTAAAGCAAAGAAACAAACTCAAGAGCCACGTGGATAGGCCTCTATGCCCAAAAAACAGACGCTCAAAATGGCCGAACACTTGATTACCTTGATCAGGGGTTCCAATCCCCCTGCTGATAAGATGCCTAGGCAAGAGACTGATAATGAATCTTCAGATCAGGTTTCTATTTCTTCTGATTCCTCTTCTGATCAGGAATATTCTGTTCCCCCTTATAAGGATTCTGATGCTGAAGAATCTATACCTTCAGCTTCTCCTTAAGAGGGACTATTCTTTTGGGGGAACATACCATACCATGAGGGAGCATTTCCACTGGGAGAGCCAAGATTTTTCAGAATCTAGAAAGAGGCTCGGGGATTTCCTTTTACTACCTCAACACAGGGCTTTAGCCATTCCACATGTGTTAGACATTGTAGATGTGTTTTCAGAGTTTAGTCTGACCCCTGACTCCTTACCTCCAGCTCCTGTTAAGCCTGACAGATATTACAGGGTTTCCTGACTCTCATAAATTCCTTTTTAAAAACCCTGCTGCTGACCCAAAAACTGTTCAGTATATGGCTTTCCTCCATTGCCTCTCCTCCCCAAGGTACTCGTAAAGGTCAGACAGGAGAAGCCAAAGATGATACTGATTGCCCCAGACTGGCCCCGCCAGTACTGGTATCCAATCCTAAGGAACTTGGCTCAATGCTCAGCTAGGACCTTACCTCAAATACCTCATCTACTGTCCCAGCAAAACAATCAGATCCTGCACAGCCAACTCAGTACTTTAAACCTGGCACATGGCGGATAATGTAGTCATACAAAACACACCTCTCAGTAAAGCTGTGATGGATGTCATTTTGGAAGCCAGAAGGCCTAGTACTAGAAAATCTTATGCTGGAAAATGGAAGAGATTCTGTGCTTGGAACCAGGCACAAGGAACTGGTACAGCTGTACCAAATATTCCTCAGATTTTGCAATACTTACCTGAGATGCTGGACAAAGGCCTATCTTTTTCATCAATTAAAATTCATCCATTTCGGCTCATTACAATATAGAGCCACCAATCTTTTTTCATCCTTTATTAAAGCAGTACCTCAGAGGAGCCAAAAACTTAAGGCCTCCAAGGAGATCACCAATACCTGCATGGGACCTCAACTGTGTCTTGGAAAAACTCACCCTGCCTCCTTTTGAGCCAGCTGCTACTGCTGATATAAAGTTTTATCTTTGAAAACAGCTCTGCTCCTAGCAATAACTTCTGCAGGACTGGTTTCAGAGCTACAGGCACTCGTGGCTGTGGAAGCTTTTATGTTTTATCCAGACAGGGTCGCTCTGAGGACAAACCCAACATTTATGCCTAAGATGGTGTCCAGTGTAGCTCTTAACCAAACTATTCATCTGCCAACTTTTTATCCAAATCCACAGAACAAGGGGGAGGGAATTCTGCATTCTTTGGACGTACACAGACATCTTCGATTCTACTTGGACAGAACCAAAGTTTTCAGGAAGACAGAGCAATTACCAGTGGCATATGCTGCGGGATCACAAGGAAAGGCTATCTCAAAGCAGACTATTTCAAAGTGGATAGGCCACTGCATTCGTTTCTGCTATTTACCCCATGGCAAGCCAGTGCCTAAGGGCATTAGGCCACATTCAACCAGAGCTGCAGCCACTTCAGCAGCCTTTCTCAGGGGAGTAACAACCAAAGACATATTAGAGGCTGCTACTTGGAGTTCAGTGCACACCTTTACAAAGCACTGTCTGCTACTCTACTCTAAATCCAGGGCAGGCTTTGCCACTGCAGTTCTGCAGGGCCTCATAGCTGCTCCTAATGCTGTTTAGCCCCAGTCTCCCAACCATAGCTTTGGGACTCCCCAAATGTAATGACTGCAGCAGTGAAACACGAAGAACATAGTACAGTTGTGTGCACTTACCATAAATGTAGATGTTCGAGTGTATTCACTGTTGCAGTACAGGTTACCCACCCGCCATCCCCCTTTTTTCTGCTGGAACTTCTCTTTCCTTCTCTGATTTATACAACCTATGTGGTGTATTTGCTTGTAGATGAAGGTAAAGTTTATATTGGTGCATATATATATATATATATATATATATATATATATATATATATATATATATATATATATATATAAATTTTGGCTACCCTTTTAGGGGGGGCACCTGAAATCTGGGGCAAGAAAAACTGAAGAAAATGGCGTCTGCTGCTGCTTTTATACCCCCGTCAGGGAAGGGGTGACAGCAGCCGATGCAGGACCCAAGACTTTGGAATTCAGGCCGACTGAGGGCAACCTGCCAGCAGGATTACCCAAATGTGATGACTGCAACAGTGAATAAACTCGAACATCTACATTTTTAGTAAGTGTACACAGCTGTACTTTTATTCTGATTACCAGGATTTGCCCTTCTCTACCAATGAGGATTCTGATGCAGAGGACTCCACTCCCTCTGCTTCACCTCCAGAAGATTTTTTCTTTTGGTGAAACCTTGCACACGTTTAGGGAGCATTTCCGCTGGGAAAGCCAGGATTACTTGACTCCAAAAAGAGGCTTGGGGAATTCTTACTCCTCCCTCAACACAAGCCTTTAGCCATCCCTCCTGTTCTGGACATTGTAGATGATGCTTTCTTGGAATCTAGCATTTCCCCAGACACACTACCTCCAGCTCCCAGAAAATCTGACCGGTATTAGAGTACCTTACTCTCTCAAATTCCTCTTCGAGAATCCTACTGCGGACCCAGAGACCATTTCCCAAGGACATTAAGGCTACTGCTGCCAAAAACCCTACCCCTTCTGATAAGAGATTCTAGAGCCTTGGACAGATTGGGTAAGAAGGTATATACTTCTGCTACTTTGGTCATTAAGGATTTAAATTGCCGCTTTCACATGTTAAAGTACCAGCAGCATATTAAGGGACTACTTAAACAGAAAATTATGCTGATCCCTGACTGTGCTGGACACAAAGAATTGCAGAATTTAATGCATTCTGCAGAACAAGTTGGTAAACCTACTTTGCAATGTGGTTTTGATTCTTTAGAATCACATTGTCACTGGGTCTGTACTTAGAAGGCATACTTGGCTAAAGGAGCAAAACTTGCCAGATCATGATGAAGCTAAATTACAGGATGCTCCCTTAAACCAAGACAACAAAGCAGAAGTCGGCCTCAAAAAATGGAGGAAAAAGCTAAATCTATGCAAACTGTTAAGATTTCCTGCAAGTACAGCCTCACAGATTTAGTAGGCATTGACTTTCAAAGAATTGGTCCTTTCCAGCCTCTTCCAGGCCTTCAGTCCATACCCAGGAACAGCAGACCACCTAGGTTAAAGTCTCAGGCTATGCACAGGCCTAAGCAGTGGGGGGGGCTCCCACTTCCAAAGCAGGGAGTAGTAAAACACCCCCTATGGAAAAATGGCACAATGACTTTTAACCTTAACCCTTCCAAGCCCTGCTAAACTGCCTGCTCCCTTAGGAGGAAGACTCGCCCTACATGCAAAAAACTGGAAACTCATTACCCAGGACAAATGGGTTTTGAACATAGATTCCCAATGATACAGATTCCACTTCCACACCCTACCAACCCCAAACAGTTGGCCAGACCTACCCCCCAAATCAGTGAGCAGGGGCTCCTCAGCAGGCTCGCTCTCTTCTAAGTATCAGGGCTATTCAACCTGTCCCAGCAGAAGAAAGGGGACACTGTTTTTATTCAAGACTTTTCCTGGTACCCAGAAAAGACAGCTCCTGGTGTCTTATCCTGGACCTCTCTACTCTAAACACCTTTTTGGTAATCCCAAAATTCAAAATGCTAACACTTCAACAGCTTCTTCCTATGCTAGGCAATGATGCCTGGTTGGCAACCTTAGACTTAAAGGAAGCTTACCCTTACCTGCACATCCCAGTAAGGGAATCTTGCAGGAAATACCTACGCTTCAGGACAGGCTCCATGCAGTACCAGTTCTCTGCAATTCCCTTTGGCTTATCTACTGCGCCCAGGGTATTCACAAAGTGTCTAGCTCCAGCCATTGCATTTTGCAAGCAGAGAAATATTCAAATATACCCATACTTGGATGATTGTCTGATTCAAGCACAAAGTCACGAATTGCTATTAAAACATCTGGCATTCATAAAGCAACTTCTGACCTCACTGGGGTACACCATAAACAAAGAAATCTCATCTTGTACCCTGCCAACAGATTGTATTCCTGGGAGCAAGCTTGAACACAACTTCCTAGATGGCTTTCCTCACTCCAGAGAAACAAGTTTATTTGACAACCTACTTCAAACTACTGGCCATAACGACCCAGCTATCTTCGAGAAAAATTCTGCAAGACCTGGGGTTCATGGCATCTTGCATTCTACTAATTCCATATGCAAGACTGCATATGAGGAAACTACAATGGTATCTAAAAAGCCTATGGTGTCAACATTCTCAGGACCTGGAATCAATGATTCTGATCATTCCTTGTATAAAGACGGAGGCCCTTTGGTGGGCAGAGGCCTGCTATCACAAGGGGCTCCCTTTCACTCTACCCCCTGCCACCCAATCCCTAACAGACGCATCAGACTATGCATGGGGGGCTCACTTGGTAGGGCAGTGCATTCAGGGCAAATGGAACCCGAGACAGATGACCTGCATATCAACCAAAAAGAAATGTTAGCTGTACAGAATTCCCTGACAGCCTTCAAAGACCACATTCTTCCAGGACAATTATTGGTAAAGGCAGACAACGCCACAGCTGTGGTACATAAATAAGCAGGGGGGACCTCACTTGTACCCTCTGCAGATTAGCCATGGCTCTGTGGAACACTGCCTTGAGCTACCAAGTGCACCTACAGGCTCAATTACTGCCAGGCAAGCTAAATTCTCTGGCAGACCTAAGCAGAAATCTCATGGACCCACACGAATGGAAACTGGAACCAAAAATATTCGATCTCTTGAGGAACAAATGGGGGACTCCAGAGATGGACCTGTTTGCCTCCCCTCAGAACTACCAATTGGATAAATTCTGCACAAGGACTTCCCACAGTCAAGCTTGGAAAGTGGATGCCCTGTCCTTTACCTGGGAAAGCCTCTTGGTTCATGCCTTTTCCCCTTCTGCCTCTCCTCTCGAAGGTTCTGCTAAAGATCAAACAGGACAAGCCAAGGACCATACTGATTGCATCAGACTGGCCACGCCAGCACTGGTACCCCCTCTTGCGCTGTATGACACTGCTTGAACCATGGCACCTGCCTTAGATCCCTTCCCTGCTGTCCCAGCAGGCGGGCCAGATTCTGCACCCTCAGCTTCAAACCCTGAACCTTGCAGCCTAGCTAATTCCTTGAGCTTTCCAATAGCATCCCTCAGCAAGCAGGTGCTAGATGTCATTCTGGAGGCAAGGAGGCCTAGTACTAGAAAATCCTGTGCTGAAAAGTGGAAAAGATACTGTTCCTGGAGCCAGACTCTGGGGATGGGCACAACGGTGCCCAGCTTACCAAATATTCTTCAGTACTCAACAGAAATGGTCCACAAGGGTCTATCCTTGTCAATTAAAGTTCATGCCTCTGCCATTTCAGCACATTATAATACTGAACCATCCCTCTTCTCTCACCCTCTGCTAAAGCAATTCCTCAGAGGGGCCAAAAATGTAAGACCTCCCCAGGAGAGCCCCTACTCTGGCCTGGGACCTTAACTTTGTATTGGAAAAGCTCACTCTCCTTCCTTCCGAGCCAGCTGCAACTGCAGAGTTGAAATCCCTTTCTTGGAAAACAGCCTTCCTTCTAGCCATCACTTCAGCAAGAAGAGCGTCTGAATTACAGGCCCTCACGGCAGTGAAGCCCTTCATTATTTTCCATGCAGACAGGGTTTCCCTCAGGATCAAGTCTTCCTTTATGCTCAAGGTGGTGTCTAGTGTGGCCTTAAATCAGTCCATTTGCCTACCTTTTTCCCGAATGCACACAAAGGAGAATGAATACTGCACTCGACGTGCACAGATAACTTTTATTTGGACAGGACTAAGCTTTTCAGAAAATCTGAACAGCTGCTAGTTGGTGTTGCTAGTTGGTGTTGCTGTGGGGGCAGAGGGGAAGGCCATTTCAAAGCAAACCATTTCTAAATGGGGATAACCCATTGCATTCATTTATGCTATAAGCACCATGGAAAAACTACCCCACAGGGGGATAAGATCACACTCCACCAGGGCTGCATCTACCTCTACAGCCTTTCTCAGAGGAGTCCTTACCAGGGACATCCTAGAAGCTGCTACCTGGAGCTCTGTAAATACCTTCACAAAGCATTAACACATGCCCATTTTTTCCAAATCCAGAATTGGTTTTGCCACTGCAGTCTTGCAGGGCTTAATAGCGGGCCCTAATGCTCTCTAAACTTCCTCCTCCCTTCCTTAGCTTTGCGAAACAACCCAAATGTGATGACTGCAACAGTGAAACATGAAGAACATAGTACAGTTGTTTACACTTACCATAAATGTAGATGTTCGAGTGTATTCACTGTTGCAGTCCTGGTTACCCTCCCTCCAGCCCCCTGACTTCTCTTGGCTATACATTTCCTTCTTGTTTGGTGTATTTAAGCATTCTGGTATATTTACTTTTTGATGGAGGTGTAACATAGCATATAATTGCTTCCCATTGTGGGGGCACCCGACATCTGGGGCAAGAAAAACTGATGTAATGGTGTCTGCTGCATGTTTTATACCCCTGACGTCATGGAAGAAGACAGCATCCAACGCAGGAATCCAAGACTCTGGTATTCAAGCTGGCTGAGGGCTTACTTGCAGGCAGATGACCCAAATGTGATTACTGCAACAGTGAATAACACTCTAACATCTACATTTATGGTAAGTGTACACAACTGTACTTTTCTCTGACAATTTGCAGGACTTTTATACAGTGATGGCTAGAGTCTCCTTGTATACTGCAAGGATGACCCTTTATTGCTCCTCACCAAGCCAAAGTGACCATGGACTCTTCCCATTTGGAGTGGGTGGGGCATTACCATGTACAGACAGTCCAAGGCACGTGGTCCCAGACAGAGGCCGGTCTACACACATATTTTGGAGATGAGAGCAAGTCTGCTAGTGTTGCAAGCTTTCTAAAACTCGCTTCCACTTGGGTGTAATATCTGTCTAGATGGAAAACATGACAATTAAACATATTGGCAAGCAGGTAGGAGCCAAATATCCACTGTGTTGAGTCCATTAAGGTGTGGCAGTGGAAGATTTCTTCTTGTTGCTTTCTGATTGCAATGCATGTTAGAGGAAAAATAAATGCCTTTGACAGCTTGAGCCTTTCTGTTCTCCTTTGAGTTGTCCCACAGTCAAATTAATAGCTGCGCAGATTTTTGGCCTATCCCCACAGCACCAAATGCAGCAAGTTCTTCTCTTTAATTCCTTGAGAGAGGGGGTGTCACCCAGGCATGCTCTTGTGTACAATTGGTCACATGAACTCCTTTATGCCTTTCCACCTTCCCCTCTAATCCCAAAGTTTTTTACAGTAAGCAAGTGCAATCAAGTCCACAGTTATTCTACTAGCCCGCTTTTGCCCTCAATGGGTACAGTGTCCCTTCTGGCCTCATCTAGCACACCCTCCCTGGGTGCTGGATTCTGAACCAGATCTTTCCCATCCTTCGGTGTTGCCTCACCCAGATATTCAGTCTTTCAAGCTGACTGCGTAGTTTCTCCAGTTCCAGTGATGGTTTGACAGTCCATGTTTTTCTCTTCAATCATCCATATTTTGTCCTTTTCCTCCACAAAAGTATATGGAAATAACTGGAAACCACCTATATTTGGACATCTGAAAATAACACTGACACTTTTTTCAGCTCCCCTATGTCCTATTTTTGATTTTCTCCCCTATTTTGGAATGGAGCTAGCGGTTCAACTATCAAGGTGCAGTTAGCTATATCCTCTTCATGTTGGAGAAAATTCACCCATAGCTTCTCTTAAACTAAGGCATTTTTTAAAGGAACCTGCCTTTTACATCTTTCACTACACAATCCAGTTCTTCTGTGGGTCATTTTGCTGCAAATATTAATAATGCCACCTTTTGAACCTGCTCCCAGAATTTATCTAAAACGCTTGCCATGGAAAACCTTTATTTCTGGTTGCTAAACCTTCTGCCAGGAGAATTTACAAACATCATGCTTTGTCTTCAAAACCTCTTTATTTGATTTTTCACAAGGATAAAGTGTTTCTCTGGACCAATCCATCTTTCCTAAGGTGGCTACTGAATTATCCATTAACCAGTCCATAAATCTAACAGTGTTCTTCCCAAATTTTTCAAAAAGGTGAAAACTCAGTACATTTACTGGATTTTCATCTCCAAGTACATTTTCACTTGAGTCAAACAAAACATTTTAGAAAAATCATACCAGTTACTCATTTTCAGCTACTCAACTGGGTAAACAAGATCATAGGAATCTGCTAGGCTGTTGGCCTTGACAAGCCTAGCCAAGAATTTAGCCCATGTTCCAACAAGTCAGCACCCTGTGCCACTGTCCAGCAGGGCCGCAGGTGGAATCCCATGGGTGTATTTTCTATTCCCCATCCAGTTATCCAGGTTGTGCTTAAAAAGGGTTAATGAGGTACTCTGCTTTACGTGGGGAGGGACTTTATTCCCCCAAAAGGGGGGTCTCTGGAGACAAATTCCAAAATTACCCTCTTGCTTGGCTTTCTCATTGCATGTCTTACATTTACCAAGATGTCACTTCCATCCATACCTAAAACCCACATCACAAGGTCAGAACCGGCTTTCTTTTCAAGAGTGCCAATTGATTATCTATGTTGCGGCTACTTGGTCCACGGTCTACACCTTCATTTCACAATACAAATTGGGCAATCCAAGTCAAGAGCGCCTCCTGGTTTGGCTGTACTCTGGAGTATCTTGACATTAGACTACCCAAGAGATGATGTAGCAGGACGGTCCAAATGGAAAGAAGTCCGCAAGCAAGGTGCAGTAGTATTGCTGGAATTAAATTCATTCTCCAGTATTTGTGAGTACCTTCACAAGGTGGCCCCTGTTTTTCACAAAATCTCACCAAGATGACACTGATATAGTTTATATTTTATACAGCATATATCATGGACAGAGGTAGGATAAAAAAAGATAGCTGAGTGCACAAGACCCAGGATAAAAGCGTCCAATCCTGGTAGGCACACTGGTGCCAGGACTGGAAAAAAATATAGAATCCTCAAGCATGGGAACATTCCTACAATGGGGTTAGGCTAGGCCCAGTGGAAGGATCGCCCCCCTGTTGTAGAAGGTAGTAGTAGTCCACAAAAGTCACAAATAGATGGGCCAAAAAAGAGCCATAAAGAAGAAAGCATGGACTGCTGAGGATAAGAAAGAAATTAGTATTACTGTTATATAAGAATCCCAGAATTTCCAGGTAGAAGACGCACAAAAATTAAGAGAAATTGGAGGAAAGAAAAATACGTACACAAAAACTGTCAGAAGCCTAAAAAAATCTGTGTTCATTAATGAAAGTGATTTATGAAAAACATTATATAGACAAAGAAACCTTGAACCGTTTGGAAAAAGTGACGAAGTGCAAAAATAAAGAACAAACTCTAGAGACTTTTAAAAGGTATGAAAACTAAATATATGGTGCAATATTTATGGAAAGGAGAGAGCCAAATCAACACAAAAGAAGGCAGCCCCAAAGATATTCAAAGAAAAGTACAGGCAAAGGCATCAAGATTGGAAAAGAATGTAGAACAGAAGATTAGTAAAGCAGAAGTTAAGCTGGAAGATGAAGTTTATGGAATACTTGCAAAATGAGGGATTTAGTGCAGAAAGTCCAACACATGTTACATAACAGCAAGATGGAGCGAGTCTCCAAAGTAAGGAGAAAAAGGTGGAGCAGGAGACATCTGGAGAAATATGGATGTGGGAAAGAGATTTAATATGGTGCAATATTTATGCAAAGGAGAAAGCAAACTAATCAATACAAAAAGAGCAGCACCAAAGATATTTCAAGAGAAATACAGGCAAAGGCATCTGGACATGCAAACTTTTACAATACAAAAAAAAAAAGAAAACCAAGAGGAAAGTGGAAAACAGGATTAGTAATGGAGAAGTTAAAGAAATGGAAACTGAGGCTATGGATTACCTGTGAATTGAAGGATTTGGTGTAGAAAATCTCAGGTAACATCACAGCAGGATAGAGTAATGGATCCCCAAATTAAGGAGAAACCAGTGGATCAGGAAACATCTGATCAGTTGCCATGTGAAGATACTTTGGAGACTTCCATAGAGAACAAGTACAAATGTTTAGTTGGAGTTGCACAACAAGGGAAGGAACAGGAAGCTGTGGTAACCCTGGCGCAGTCAGTTGTGGAGTGATAGGCCAGTGATTTCCCATATGAAAGAGTAACGGATGAGACAGGATGAAACTGCTTTTCTCCTCTGGTTTCCACTGAAAATGGGCCATCTGGCTCAGCTGGGCCAACTCTGTTAATAAATGAGACACACACTGAAGAGAATGTGACACAGGAAGATACTCTGGAATTTTCTTTAGAATGCCTGCAGGAAATGGAGAACAAAATGTGTCTTCAAATTAGAAGAAAATGATCCAAGAGAAGAGTTGCTGTTTTTAATAGAAATGGACAGAAATACTGAAATCGATGAAAAAAATATATTACAGAAAGTCAATAAAACCCAAAAGGTTAGATAAAATGCAGTAATTAGGACTGTCCATAGAGATTCATGTGATAGAAGTAAATAGGATATATTACTGTCCAGCTAAATTAATAGATAGTCTTACTATAAAAACACTAGCTAGTAAGGGAAAGGAAGGGGAAAATCGAACGCAGTCATGGAAGTATTGAATAGAGAAAACTATAAAACAATTAATACAAGTGTCACCGTTGGATTATAGAAGAGGGAACAGATCAACAAAAATACTCTGAAAGATGTGAAAAAAGCAATATGCGGTATCCAGATCAGGATCTATTGTGCACTATCACAAATAAACAAAAAAATACCAGCAGAGAGAGAACTTCAAAGATATGCAGATAAATATAATGGAAGTGTACAAAAATAAGCAATTTATTCATGACCCAAAAAGTTTATATATATATATATATATATATATATATATATATATATATATATATATATATATATATATATATATATATATAATATAATATAAGACCTGGGAAAAAAGGCAAATGGAATTGAAATAACACCAAAAAGACATGGATACATTTTGGAGAAATGTCCATTAAGATCCTGTGGAACATAACAAAGATGCTAATGGATAGAAGAAGCAAAAGAATAAGAAGCTCAAATGTATAGGATATGAAATGGGATGAAGTAACGGCCAGAGACATTGAAACAAAGTTAAAAAAGCTCCTAATTGGAAAAGCCCAGGTGCAGTACCCAACTTCTGGCTAAAAATATTAACATCTTTACACTCCATGAACAAGAACTATTTATGTGCACCCTGAACAGACACCAGCCTGTTAATAGAAAAACAATCCTCCTCCTTGAGCGAACCTGCAAGCTGTCCTGAAATCTATAGACAATAACTTGCCTTCAGACAATGTTTAAATTATGCAGTGGAATTGATGTCGACAGTTTATAGTAATTTAGAAGAAAACTCAATCATGCCAATAGAATAAACAGGGAAATAAAAGAAAGTCGTATGGAACAAAGTAATGGGGAACTGTAAAAAGAGGAAGAATCTTAAGTATGGCATGGTAGACTATAAAAAAGCATTTGACAACATCCCACATGCATGGATAAGTGTGCTTTAAAAATGTAGATGATGCACCCTACACTGATTACATTACACCAACCATGACGGTGGCAAACCACTTTGCAGTTAAGCCATGATAAAGGGCAAATTCAAAAGGGGGATATTCCAGGGTAACTGTCACCGCTGTTTTTGTCTTGCCTTTAACCCATTGAGTTGTTTACTTAATTGATTGTCATGGCTCCAATAAAACAGTGTGAAGACTTCTCATCTTTTTGTATATTTAACTGTATAGCTCATCAGATGAGGAACTGAAAGCATAACTGCAAGTGGTCAACTTTTTCAGATATAAAAATGTCATTTGGTCTTGATAAATATGCAAAAGCAACCTTTAAAGCAGGAAAGCTGCAGCACCAAGAAAACTTCAGTTTGGAACAGGAATGTGATATGAAAACTTGAGCAAGATGAAGTGTAAATATTTGGGAACTGAAGGATCAACGATAAAACATGAACAAATGCGAATAAAACTTGGTAAGGAATATTTTAGAAGACTTGAATTAATACTGAAAACCGTGCTGACATCTAGGAACAAAGTACAAACTATAAACCAATTTGCTATTCCTGTCCTAACTTAGCTTTAGGGTGTTCAACTGGCCCCAAAAGGTGTTGGATAGGTTGGACAGGAAAACAAGGACTGTTCATGTTCATCCAAGTGATTTATAAAAACCAGTGCATATCTCCATTCTGAAGGGGGTATCGGCCTCCTCAAAACTAATTACATGTATAGATCTACGATTGTGGGACTGCGTATATAATCTGCTGAACTCACAAGATCCAAACATGGTGAAAGTTTTGAAGCATGAGGAGAAGTAAGTCTAAGTTGACTTCTTGCTTAGTTTAGCCGAAACCTATCTGTGTCAAGCAGGGAATGGGAAAATCGGGTAGCAACCGAATGTGCCAAAAAACGAGAGAATATAAGGGGAAGGATCAGATGAGAAGGCAAGAAATGTAGAAAATGCATAAATATAGTTGCAAGTATAGAAAACTCTTGGAACAGCCACGTGTTTGAGGGTCAAATGCAGGAATGGTTGAGAGGTGAATTTAAACCAAAAGACAAAAGGTTAATATCCATGGCCCAAGATAGTGGACTTGTGTACACATGGGAAAGGCCATTGAACATTTGGGAGAAACACATGTAGGTTTTGTAAAACAACTGAAAACAGTCACAGATCTTGTTGCTGGTTGTGATGTACTTAACTGTAGGACTGTATACTGAATGGCATAATGTGGTAAGACTGTTGCAATGGGGATTGTGCAGACATAATATTGAAGTAGCTGAAAAACACTTAAAACAAACTACAAAGCAGCATAGAAAATGTTTATATCACATGGGATCATCCATTACAAGCAGTTCAAAAAATAGAGTAGTCCATGAAAGGAAGACAAAAGTAGCACTGATCATTGAAATTGCTACACCCAGTGACTAGTGTGTCTTGCATACAGAGATGCAAAGTCATAAAATACCAGGCTTTGCAAGCAGAAATAGGGTAATGTGGATTGAGGATACCCAAACATTTCAGTAGTAGTAGGAGCAACAGGTCTTAAAAAAAGAATTTACAATCGCACTTAGATATGTTACAGATGTATGTAACACCATATGAATTGCAGGAGTCATTACTGGGCACATGGCAGATGCTGCAAAGAACACTTCTGGCTAGCATTAGATTGAAACAATACTAATTTCATGAAATTTAATTATAATTTGACTTGGGAATGGGAGCCATTCTTGTCATGGTATTTGAAACTCGAAAGACTTGGAGAAATTAAAGAGGCATACAATCCAGTTCAAGAGCCCCTCTCAGTTTGGCTGTGCTCCGGAATATCCTTCTATAAGGCCACATAAGACCACCCAAGAAATGTAGCTAAGGATTAGTTTACCCGATTCGTTTACCCACATGTTAAGGAACAGATGGCAAAGACCTCAGATATGGAAGTTATGTGTTTACCATAATCTGTTTTAATCCTTCCTCAACAACCCAACTCCCGTTCCCTGTACATATAAATCTTCCCTTTTTTCTTGCTCACATCTGGAGGTTCCTACCTGACCTAGTCTTGGTTCCTTGGGAGTTTTTCTGGTTGGCTTACCATTTTTCTGACTGTGGTGTCTTTGCCACCTTTTCTACTATCACTGTTTCTAACTTATTTTGGGCAAACTCTATCTGAGGTAGATTGTTCTGTATATGGGGACTAAGTGAAGGAGCTTGAGCACTGGATCCTAAAGTTTGAGAGCAGCTGAAGTCTGATACAAATGTTATGGTAAGTATATATCTTTCATTTATGGTAAACTGTTTCAAAAACATCAAATAAGTAAAGTGGTTTGTTTTGCCTTTCAATGGCAGCTGGAAACATTACAGCAGATTTATTTGTTTTTCTTTAGAGTCCCGTAAAAGCTGGAATTCCAGAAATTTCCCAAAGAACTCCTTTGCAAGAGACCATGGTCAACCAGCAACGTGTTAAGTTTAATAGTCCCCCTTCCAGCTACTCTGAATTCATGGTAAAGTACTGATTGGCTGTCTGAGCAGAGAACATTTTAACCAGACTAGTTTAAGTTGGTGTGCACAAATAACAGATAGGCAAAGATTTGAGAGTAGTCAAAGTAGTTTAACTCAGCTTTGGTATTGTTTCATTTTTCAGCCCATACCACATTGAGCCATTCTGTAAACAACAGACTCATGCATGCCTGCTTTAATTGCAACTTACAATTGTTTATGTAGTTTGCAGAAACTGCATTATCTACAACTGCCAACTCCCCTTGATGGGTCCTTTTTTGGGTGTTCACTACTATTTAGAATTCCTCTCTTCCCATTCAAGTCCCAGCATTCGGGGACATACATGTGTATGTATAAAGTATGAGAACACTGTGGCTACAGCTGCATTTATTTCTCCTACTTCCTCAGCCTTTTCTTTTGCTTCCACACTTTCAAGTCTCGATCCTTGCTGTCTCTGGTAAATCCTGCATTCGCTTGTTAACCACCACCATACTGAGTATACAAAATTACAAGTGAAGACCAACACTGGCATTGCCTTGATTCTGGTTGATTATGATAACATCTGTTTCAAGTGCTGCAATATTAATGTCAAAGGTAGAGAGATTTTTGGCCTGCTTCATATTCATATTGTTGGCAGCCATCAAGACCTCTTTGGACAGAGCTGACTCTATTCTCTGACATAGGTTGGGGTCCAACTGCAATGAGTACTTGACTTGTTGTTGCTTGTTCCTGCTGTGTCCAGTTTTCACCTCTAGAATTAAATGTCTTTAGGTTCGGATGTCTTCGGCTAATGAGGGTTCTAGCCTTCCCCCATTTGCTGCCCCAAGTGTAAGAGGGGACTGAGATGCTGTTCTCTACAAGGTGCATTTTGGAAATGTTCCTCTTAGTGTTAAATGTTTCAGTCCTCACTCTTTAGGATACACTACATACAGTTAGCTTGCAGACAGCCAGTCTTCAAGAGCTTTACCCTCCCCTGTTGCTTCAGCCCCCTCATACAGATGAGTACATTGGTGGTTATAAAGGGTGTCTTGGCTGATATCTTCAGATATTGTCATACAGTAAATGATGTGTGCTTTCCTCAGTATGTTTTATCTATCGATCTGCCTTCAGAGAGTCTGATAAATTGCCAATTTTGTTCCTTAAGGTATTGTTTGAATGTCATTTGACTAATGTCTGATTAGGAGTCCGATGACACTTCAAAAGAACTGATTGTGAAAATTAACTGTGCGATGTGTGGAAAACTGATAATAGGAAGCTACTAGGTTAACGGCCCCAGGGCCCTTATAAGCCTAGCCAAGTTCAACTTGCGTTCCCACAGGTATCTGGTTCAATCAGACACTAAAATCACCACTTATTGCCCCTGTCCAAGGAGGACACAAGTGGAACCCTTGGGGTGAAATTCCAGTTACCCATCCAATTGTCCAAATTATGCTTAAACAGGCCCAACGAGGGGCTTTGTTTAACATGAATAATAAGCTTGTTCCAAAGGTGGGTCAACCTCTGTTAGTCAAATCTGTCTCTATCAAGTTCTGTTGTCACATACCAAGTTAAGGTCCTTTAAGCGAGTGACCTATGTGCCATTTGACTTATGAAAGAGCAGCATTCCCATTAATGCTGGATCAGAGATTGCTCTGTATGGAAGGCACAGGTTGCCTGTGAGCAGTCTGTATGACATAGTAAAGTGACAATGATTTCTGTCTGTCTGCATAAGACAGATATTAAAGACCCTGAATTTCTTTTGTAAGGAACCTTTGTGGTCTCCAATTGCTGCTGGTGTTAGGAAAGGAGCATGCCAAAGAGCATTGTACTCTACTTGCCTGATGAATGAAGAGTACAGGGGGGTTATTACCTCTTTGTTTTTTTCTGGAGACAATGCCCCTACTTATGAGTTGAGCAATATAAAATGCCATTACCACTGTGGAGGCATGGTGATTGAAGTTAAGGTTGCTGTCTATCTGTATGCCTGGATCTCACACCACTGACTGTGCTTAGGGTATTGCTGTTGTGGTAATTTGAGGGAACATCACCCTTGCAGAAGGAGAGTTTTAAGTTTAAGACTTTGGCACCAATCGTTAGTCTGTGTAAGACTTTCTTGCAGCATGTTGACATCGCTAGAGGTTTCAATGAACGCTCTGTTTGCAGTCATTAGCAAACTTTGTCAACCACAGTTCTTTAGTTTTAGCCTGTAGTGTGGAGAAGTAGATTCTTAACAGTAGGGGTCCCAGAACCAATCCCTGTGGAACACCACTGGTTATGGGTCTGCTGGAGGAGGAGTCCCCTATTTGACCATATGAGTTCTATCAGTGTGCCAGTTTGCAAGCTACCTGACAGCTTATGGGTTGTTACCCAACTGGGTGAGTTTATCAGTGATGCCTGAGTGAAGGATTGTGTCAAAGGCCTTGGCTAAGTCTTGGTAGGTCATATGCACAGATTTGCCCTCGTCTAGGCCTTTAGTGACTGTCAAGTCCAAGTTTATCAGGCATGATCTCCCCATGAGTAAGCCAAACTGGGTGGGGTTGAGCATTTGGAGATCTACATCTGCTTAATGAGGTCCATGATCCAAACCCAGATTTCTATATTAGTGTTTTGTCTCAGTCCAAACATGACATGAACTCCTGTCTACATTGTGCTTTTTTTTTACCCAAAAGGTAGTACATAATCAGAAATGCTTTCAGGAGTCTGTGCCCAAATGAGGGCATACGCCTAGATGTTCTTACATTCACTTTTGCAGTATTCTTAATGATATGGCATTACCAGCTGCAGAAGCCTGACATCCTGCCAGTCTTCCAAAGACTTCTGAATTTAAAAGGTATGCAGAGTGTTACCAACTTCCTGCGTGTAACATAGGCTATAAAGGTGATGTTCAGGCTTAGTCAAAAACAGAACCACTTTGCCACAAGTCTGAATATATCTTTTACACTGTTGGTCTGTTTACCTGCATCAGTCTCTGCCAGTTGAACACATTTTCATTCTCCAGGGACTTCTTACTCCTGTATGCTGTTTTTGCAAGGTAAGTGCCCCATTCCGTTTTTTTTTTTTTTTTTTGTGTTCCTTGAGGTTGTCATCCAGGAAGGGTAAATGCTAGTGTAGGAGACAGATTCCCCATAGAGACTGCCACAGTAAGTCTTTTTTGCTTAGGTGCACAAGAGGTACTATGAGTTGTTGCAGTTGGACTATCCTAAACCTGCAGCTATTTTCCTGTTTTACTGGATGCTTTCTTCAGTGCCTCTCAGGCGTCTGATCTCCCTTTTGGCTGCAACAGCACTGGTTCCCTCTTCTGCATCTAGCCAGGGGCAGTCCACACAAATTGCCTCACAGGGTGGATCTAATCACACAAGACAAAGGATCGCTTATCCATCCCCACCTGTCCACATTTCATCTGACACTGTGGGTAATAGGATTTTGATTATTCATAGCTTTTTTTTCTGAGGATGTGCTGCAGGTCCTGCAGGAGGCCAGGAAACCTATGACTAGGAAATCATACTTAACCAAATGGAAGAGGATTTCTTTTTTGGCGTCTCTCTCTTGTAACCTGGACCCCCACTTACTGTGGATGCTCCTTTGGCTTTCTTATTTATGAGAGTTTCTCTGTGCTGGTTTGGCCTATTCTTCTGTTAAGTCCCACCTATCGGCTATCTCGACTTATCTGCCTTTCTCCTCTAGCTGCTAGATTTGAGGTGAGACAATTTCTTAAAGGTGTCCTTTATATTAGACCTCCAGGAAGCCTTGGATCTTAATTTTGTTTTGGAGAAGTGGACTCTGGCTCTTTTTCAGCCTGCTGTTTGAGCTTCCTTGCAACTTTGTTCCTAGAACTTCTTTCTGTTAAAGCTTGCTTCTACTAGATGGGTGTCTGAGTTGCAGGACCTTATGGCTTGGCCTTTTTTTTTTAATTATTTTTCACGTCCTTGCGCGCTAACCCTTTTATGGCAAAGGTGGTTAATGAACCATCACTTAATCAGTCAGTTAATCCCCCTACATGTCCTTCATGGATGCATCTGCAGTCATAACAACTGGGTTGTCCTGTCGTCAGGCAGCCCTTCGGTCGGCCGGATTCCAAAGTCCGGGTCCGGCTTCGGCTGATGTCGCACTTCACCCGACGTCATCTCTGCTGGTCTTCGGGTATAAAGGCATCAGCCGACGCCATTTTCTTCAGTCTTTCTTGCCGCGTGGCGCCCGAAGCAGAAGCTGTTCGCAAGTGCCGGTCGGTCAGATCCAGAGATTACTACTACCGAATACTCCTTCGAAGACTTCTAAAAGCTAAATACCCCGTTGGGGACTCTTTCTTGCCTCAGCCGATGTCAGAAAAAGTCAATAACTGTTTAACTTGTGGGAAACAAATACCTCATAAAGATTTCCACTCTTACTGTTTGCCTTGTTTAGGCCCAGACCACGACGTAGCAGCCTGTTCGCCCTGTGCTTCTTTCAACCGACGAACGCTTAGACGTCGGTCGGAGTTTGCTGAACAGTTTTTCGGCTCTGAATTTGCGTACATTATGCCGTCGGATCCTCTGACTACCCAAATTATTAAAAAACGCAAAGAAAAAGACCGACACTCGCGGTCCGCGGTTTTGGCCGAAACCATGGTTAAGCAAACCGCGAGTGTCTCGGTTTCGGCAGAAACCGAGAAAACTGATCAGAGTACAGCCGAATCAATGACTACTACTGAGGTTCCGGTTACCTTACTTGAATCGGCCTCAGAAATTTTACCTACTACAGTGGTTACTAGTGACTTATCAGACACCATCCCTTTGGATGTCTCTACCCCAGCACGTGGTGCTGCTAGGCCTCCTGCAGCCATGTCTATTAAGGCCTTCGCCAGGGCTAAAGCAGCCAAATCTACTAAGTCAGTGCCTGTTAAACCCCCCTCAACCAGGCCCACTTCTAGTTCACAAATGCTTACTCTGGCAGAAGATTTAATATCCTTAATTAGGGATCTCAATCTCACCCAGACAGGGCCTCTCAGCCCCCAGAAAAGAGACCTAGAGCAGAGCCCCTCGAGCCTGTGTCCTCTGATGATTCTGCGGAAGACTCAGATATTACAGACCAGCCAGAGGCTCCTTTCTCCAATTTTGAGGACTCAGATGCTGAAGAATCCATTCCAGCTGCTTCCCCACCAGAAGAATTCTCCTTTGGGGAAACCTTACATGCCATGAGAGAACATTTCCAATGGCAGGAACAGGATTTTCAGACTCCAGAAAAGACTTAGGACTTTTCTGCACCTACCACAACACAGGCCCTTAGCTATACCTCCTGTCCTCTCTGTTGTGGACGATGCATTTAATGATGTTTGCACTGCACCAGATTCTTTACCTCCAGCACCTGCCAAACCAGATAGATTTTACAGGGTGCCAGACACTCATCATCACCTATACAAAGCCCCTCTTGCAGACCCCGAAACTATATCCCAGGGCCCTAAGGCAGTAGCCTCAACCACAGCAAAAACCCTATTCCTTCTGAAAGGGAAGCCAGGTCTTTAGACAGATGGGGCAAAAGGGTTTACACCTCTGCTACTCTCTCAGCTAGAGCTTTAAACTGTCAGTTTCACATGATACAATACCAAGAGTTTATGCTTGATCAGTTAACTAAAAAGCTATCCTCTGATGACTCTATAGATAAGAAAAATCTATTAGAAATGGTAAATAACATACAACAGTTTAGTAACCATTCCTTAAAATGTGGCTATGATGCACTGGAGGCTTCATTTAGATCAGCCATGACTGGCACAGTGATAAGAAGACATGCATGGCTGAAGGAACAAGTTTTACCGGATCATGTTAAAGCTAAGTTATTAGATGCTCCTATGGATAAGACCAGTTTGTTTGGTACACCTGCCCAGCAGGTAATGAAGAAAATGGAAGAAAAGGCAAAATCTGTACAAACGGTTAAAGATTTCTTGCAGGTTCAGCCCCAAGGTTTAGCAGGAACTGGCCTGCCAAAATTGGTCCTTTCCTGACTCCACAAGATCCCAAAGGGGCAGGAATAGACGTTCCAGAGGCAGAAATCAATCCAGAGGGGTGCCTACAGAGGACGACAGTGGCAAGGTAATAACAGAGCCACAGGCACAGCCACTACCACTACAACAGGGCAATCACAGTGACTTGATTCTAACTCCGCCTACCAGGGAACAAATAGCAGCACCCTTAGGCGGAAAATTAACCTTATTTTCAAAGAACTGGCACTATATCACAAAAGACAAGTGGATTTTGCAAACCATAGACCAAGGTTTACGGTTTCGCTTCCACACTATACTAGACAAAAGAGTAATACCAAACCTACCACCAAATCGAAAAACAGAAGCTCTACAGCAGATAATGCAATTAACAAAGATGAGAGCTGTGGAAAGAGTACCAATAACAGAACAAGGCAAAGGATTCTACTCCAGACTATTCCTAGTTCCAAGAAAGGAAAAAGTTGGAGACCTATTCTCGATCTGTCCACCTTAAACACATACATCATTGTCCCAAAATTCAAGATGCTGACCCTACAGCAACTTCTTCCCATGCTGGGCAAGGAGTGTTGGCTGGTAACTCTAGATCTCAAGGAGGCATACCTGCACGTCCCCATTCGACCAATTTGCAGAAGATACCTCAGATTTCTTGCAGGATCAGAGCACTATCAATTCTCAGCATTGCCCTTTGGCTTATCTACTGCCCAGAGTATTCCCAAAATGCCTGGCATCAGTAATCGCCCACTGCAGACTACAGGAATCCAAATTTATCCATACCTGGACGACTGCCTGCTACAAGGGGACAACAAAAGCAAGCTGACAACAGATTTACAAAGGGTCATTTACTTGCTACAAGCACTGGGATACACAGTCAATTTGCAAAAATCAAGGCTGATTCCATCCCAAACAAGGACATTCTTGGCTGAATTGGACACAGTAAAACAAATGGCATTCCTAACTGCAGAAAAACAAAAGATCTCCCTCTTTACTTCTTGGCACTAACAAACCACAGCAAGCTAACAGCAAGAAAAGTTCTGCAGGCCTTGGGCTTCATGGCATCATGCATAATCTTGGTTCCACATGCCAGACTGCATATGAGAAAACTACAGTGGTACCTAAAGAATTTATGGTCCCAACACAGGCACAGCCTAGAAGCAGAAATTCCACTAATTCCATGCCTAAAACAGGAGTTCCTATGGTGGGCTCAAGCATGCCAGTCAAACCCAGGCTTACCCTTTCACAAATATCAAGCAAGCCAAACCATCACAACAGGCGCCTCAGGCCTAGGATGGGGGCTCACATGCTGGACAAATGCGTGCAAGGATTGTGGACGAGGACCAACTTCACCTGCACATCAACCTAAAAGAAATGCTGGCAGTAAAACTGGCAATCCAAAAATTCAGACCATTTCTCAAAGAAGGCCATTTGATGATAAGGACAGACAACACCACAGTCATGTGGTACATCAACAAACAGGGAGGCACTCATTCATACCCCCTATGCAGAATGACTTTGGACCTTTGGAACCTGGCACTCAGCTACAACATCCAGTTACAGGCAATGTTTGTACCAGGAAAGGAGAACACTCTAGCAGACATGTTAAGCAGAACCACCTCGGATGCTCACGAATGGATGCTACACCCGGACATCTTCAAGACCATCGCAAAGAAATAGGGAATGCCACAGATAGATCTATTCGCTTCCCTCTCAACCACCAGCTCAAAAATTCTGCACAAGGACATTCCATCCACTTGCATCGGAAGTGGATTCGCTCTCCTTCAGCTGGAAAGGCCTGACAGCATATGCATTCCCACCTCTTCCCTTGATACACAAGGTATTACTAAAAATCAAGGAGGAACGCCCAAGGATAATCCTGATAGCTCCAAACTGGCCAAGACAACACTGGTACCCATTGCTGAGGAGCATGTCTCGGGACAAAATGTGGTCAATACCCCTGATGCCTTTGATGTTAACTCAGAACAACTACAGCATCATGCATCCAAACCTAAAAACGTTGCAGCTGACTGCATGGCACATCACATAGCAGCAACTATTCCAGATCTCCCAAAGGGTTAAAGACATTATCCTTGAAGCCCGCAGACCTTCAACAAGAAGGAACTATGCAGGAAATGGAAAAGGTTTGTCATTTGGAGTGCTGAAAGAGGGAAGGATGTGTCAATATAGATATGGCTAACATTCTGGAGTACTTGGCAGAGCTTCTACATACAGGCCTGTCCTATTCCTCCATCAAGATACATGCATCAGCTATTTCAGCAGAATACAGCTTTGATCCACCTGTCTTCTCACATCCTCTACTCAGGCAGTTCCTCAGAGGGATCAAGAATGTAAAACCTCCTAGGAAACCACCACTGCCAGCTTGGGATTTGAACTTTGTGCTAGAAAAGTTGACTCGCACCTTTTGAACCAGCAGCAACAGCAGACCTACAGCATCTTTCATGGAAAACTGCTTTCCTACTGGCAATAACCTCAGCAAAGAGGGTTTCTGAACTTCAGGCCCTAATGGCAGTACAACCCTTCCTAATCTTCCACCAAGACAGAGTGTCCATGAGGACTAATCCTACATTTATGCCTAAGGTGGTATCCAGAGTGTCCCTAAACCAGGCAATCCACCTACCTACCTTCTTCCCCAACCCACAAAACAGAGGGGAAAGAATGCTGCATACCTTGGATGTACACAGACAGCTACGCTACTACCTGGACAGAACAAAAGTAACAGAAAACTGACCAGCTTTTTGTAGCCTATGCAACAGGAAGGGAAGGAAAAGCAATTTCCAAACAGACAATCTCCAAATGGATAGGAAATTGCATACGATTCTGTTACTCCTTCCATGGAAAACCAATTCCACAGAACATACGACCTCATTCTACAAGAGCAACAGCCACTACCACAGCCTTCTTACGAGGAGTGGCAACCAAGGACATTATTGAGGCGGCTACTTGGACCTCCGTGCATACATTTGCCAAGCATTATAATTTACCTCTGTATTCCAGATCCCGAGCAGGGTTTGCCACTGCTGTACTGCAAGGGATCCTAACCACACCATAATCTATTCTTCCTCCTCCCTAGTTGGCTATGGTATTCTACCCAGTTGTTATGACTGCAGATGCATCCATGAAGGACATAGTACAGTTTTGTACCTACCATAAATGTAGATGTCCGAACTGGATAGCATCTGCAGTCAGGATTACCCTCCCTCCTTCCCCTCTGTGGTACTCCTAGGGTATTTACCCTCCTAATAGCTAGCTGGTGGGGGGAGTCTCTTATGGTGTATTTGTTTGTATATATGTACATACATGCTTATTTTTGTGTTTGCCTTCTATCCTTTGGGAAACATTGGCATTTTACCCAAAATTTAGCCTTCCAAGAGGGCAACTGGCATCTGGGGCAAGAAACACTGAAGAAAATGGCGTCGGCTGATGCCTTTATACCCAAAGACCAGCAGAGATGACGTCGGGTGAAGTGCGACATCAGCCGAAGCCGGACCCGGACTTTGGAATCCGGCCGACCGAAGGGCTGCCTGACGACAGGACAACCCAGTTGTTATGACTGCAGATGCTATCCAGTTCGGACATCTACATTTATGGTAGGTACAAAACTGTACTTTTTTCCCCTCTCCCCAAACTGACACTAAGGGGGTGATGCATACCTTGGATATGTATAGGCAACTTAGCCTTAGTCATATATCCAAAGTTGCCTATGCATGTCCAAAGTATTCAGATAGAATTTATTTGGATATGACTAAGGGTCTCAGAAAATCTGAACAGTTTTTTTTTCTCCGTCCTATATCTTTGGGGCTTGCTCTATCAAGCAAATTATTATTTCTTGGATTTCTAAGGCTATTTCCGTTTGTTACACTTTTCATGGCAAGAGCATTCCTTTTTCAATTAAAGCTCATTCTACTAGAGCTGTGGCTTCAGGTGCCTTTTCTGAAAGGCTTGGATACTAATTTTGCTCTTGAAGCAGCTACCTTGACATCTGTGCATACCTTTACCAAGCACTACAAGATGGATGGTATCTCTAGAGCTAGGGCTGGCTTTGCTAATTCATGTTTTTTATGGGCTCTTCTGCCCTTTCCTTCTCCTAAGTTTCCTCTAGAGCTTTGGTGCACCCCCATATCATTAAGAATACTGCAACAGTGAATGTAAGGACTTAGTACAGTTGTGTAAAATCTTACCATAACGGTAGATGGCCTTGCCTTCACTGCTGCAGTATTCGCTTCCTCCATCCCCCTAGTTCTTTCCCTTCTTGGATGTACATGTTACCTCTTGGGTTCCTTGGGCTGGTGTTCCTCCTGGGGCAATCAGTTCTGTTTTTGGTAAGCCTGACCGTCACCTTTATGCCCTACATTACGCAGGGAGCTCATGGTGACATTTGGCATAAATTCAGAAGTCTTCGGAAGACTGGCTGGACGTTGGGCTTCTGTGGCAGGGAATCCCATATCATTAAGAATACTGCAGCAGTGACTGCTAGGACATCTACTGTTATGGTAAGATTTTAAAAGCTGTACTTTTCATGCTATTATGGTTTTGCATAAAAGGCCTTCAGGAGCCATCCTCTGAAACAAACACTGTAAAAAGGAAGAAGCATAGTAGAAAAAAATGGCATAACCAGCTCTGGTTTCCCAGGGTCTGGCAACACAGTGTGGGGTGAGACATTCACACCCCCAACCATTGGGGATTTTTTGGCACAGGCTTCTGGCATGGCTGCTTCACAGGCATCAACACCTTCAGTTTCTGACATGTCTTTCCAGACTTACCTGAGGACCTATAGATGGCCAAAGACCCATTGACAGTGGAAGCATGCATTATCTTTTTGGAAGATAAAATCGGGGCTCTCAGGATCTTTGTTTGTGAGGAGATGCCTACTGACCACAATGATGCATGTCCCCAAACCAATGCCTGAGGTGTCAAAGTGGGGCAGTTTCTGATCATGGGAGGCACAAAGTATCTAAAGTTTGATGCAGACTAGATTGCTTTAGCCTAACCATGGCAGTACCTTAACCCTACATCTGTCCCTGGGCTGCCTGTGATTCATTAGTGCAGCTTGGCAGAATTTCATATTTCATCACATTTGACGACTGAGCTGGAAACCCATTTGCTGTCTGGAGGCCCTTCTAAAAAGGAAAGGGTGGATCCTTCCAAGAGGGATGTGACTGACTTCCAAGAGGAATACGACTCTGAAGTTGATAGGGGCATCAAGCATAGACTCTGACTCCAAGGGCACGCAAATCCTCTTTCCCATCCAAGGGTATTTTACTTTGCGGAATTTCTGTGGTAAAATGATTCTTACAAGAGGAATCCAAGGTGTACTTTGAAGCCCAGCAGAGGTACAGAGCCTTTATGGCTCTCACTTAACCTAGACAAGTAGTTCTTCCAATGTTAGATGTCCAGGAAGATAATTTTCAAAATGCACCATTGGAGCTGGACTCCCTTTTCCTTACTC